>NC_060238.1:14524041-14776541 GCF_021155775.2 Neodiprion pinetum | reverse complement strand
TCCCTGAAGACTAAGACATACTGTCACGCAATGACGACGGTACAGAGACGAAGCGCGTTGAGGATCGCTTGTTCCTATCGGACGGTCTCAGCACAGGCCGTTCTGGTGGTGGCAGGCGTGATTCCCATAGACCTCCTCGCGTTCGAGCGCAAGAGGGTCTACGGAAGAGACGCGGACGTGACCCGACGGGACGCGGCAACGACGGAAAGAGACGCGACGATACAGACGTAGCAGGAACGGCGGACGGAAGAAACAATGGGAAACTGGACGAGACGACTCATTAAGGACCTGAGACCGTGAATCCAGAGGGGGTTTGGGGATGTGAATTTTTACGTCACCCAGCTTCTGACGGGCCACGGTTATTTTAGACGGTACTTACACAACCTGAACCGAGTACGGACGCCCAACTGTACGTACTGCGGACACGAACGAGACGACGCGGAACACACGTTCTTCGAATGTGACCGCTGGACAGAACTGCGACAGAGACTCGAGACGGTCGTGGGAGGCATCACTCCCGACAACATTGTCGGGGTGATGCTCCATAGTACAGAAAGGTGGCAACTTGTTGCTACCTACACAGAGACAATCCTACGACGTGAGAACGCGGACGGCTGCCTGACGTAACGTAACTGACGGACTGCCTGCACGGGACGGACGGACGGACAGACTGACGAGACACACACCGACAGAGCTCCCAGCTAGAAGTAATATCACCATAGTCCCTGGCTGGGAGCGTTGCACAGGAGGTGGCGGTTTAGTGGGTAGGCCACCCTGGAGTCCCACATCCGCGCTAGCCCGTATGACTGGCCCGAATCCGTAACTTGGATTCCGCAACTCCTCGAAAAAAAAAAAAAAAAAAAAAAAAATGATAATAATAATGATAATATGCAATATTGCCATACGATTATTACACATTTTATTTTTTGAAAAACTTTTTTTCATTTTCTTAAATACTTTTTTTCGTTTTCTGAAAACTTTTTTACATTCTCTGAAAACTTTTTTTCATTTTCTGAAAACTTTTTTTACGTGTTAACCAAATAGGAAAAAAGTTTTCTGAAAACTTTTTTCCGTTTTCTGAAAAGTTTTCTTCATTTTCTGAAAAGTTTTTCTCGTTTCCTGAAAAATTTTTTTCATTTTCTGAAAACTTTTTTTCGTTTTCTGAGAAGTTTTTTTCATTTTCTGTAAACTTTTTCTCGTTTCCTAAAAATTTTTTTTCATTTTCTGAAAATTTTTCTCGTGATAAACGAATAAATATGAATAATTGCTTGATATATTAATAATAAATAAATAAACAAGTGTTGAGTATATGAATTCGCATTTTGAAACTTCAAATCCATTAAATATCGTATTGATCATGAAACGTTTCCGCCCGATGGTGGATCGTTCGAGGCGTCAAACATCAAATATTTACATCAATTCTATGTCTACAGTTTATCCTATAGCTATTGGGGGGCTGGGACAAACCCCCAAGGTACGGTGTCGGTCTGTCCAGGTATCAATTGCCGCTTGTTATCCTGCCAACTAAGAGCCAATTTTTTTTGTACAATCGTGCTTACTTCGTGTTTTTTGCTGCGTATTAAACACTGTGGAAGAGTCAACTCTCGGTAAGCCGTCAGACAGCGCTTATAATCATCAAACGTGATGCTATTTATCGATGAATTTCTTACACCCTTGGCACGCTTACTCACTTTTACGCCACTGTCATATTTTTCCCCATCCTCACCCATCGTAGTAAATGTGTACAGCTTTGCTCGCAGTTCCACAAACTCTGTCATAATTTTACCATTATTTTCATTCTTCATTAGCCCTAGTTTTTTTTTGTTTTTAAGGGGAATACCATACACATTGTCGGGCGGATAGTCAGAGGTGTCAAACATTGTATCTACATCACGTTCGATGATATCGTAGATATTAGGCACATTGAATTGATAAATAAGGCTGTCTGTGTCGGTATACATCAATTCAGCCTGTTTATTCAAGAAGTTGGTTTCAATATAATTACAGTGGAAATTGTAGAGAAAGATTTTTGACAGATCTAGAATTGATGCGCCGACGTAAATAGGTTTGGTGAAGTGAACTTTGACACGATTCATTTCAATGATAACCATATCAGTGTCAAATACGGTGCAGCTGTGAAAGTTTGCTCGGGCAATAAGCGTTCTCGTACCACCTTTTCCCTCCCATTTTGTAACTAATTTCACATCTTTATGATTTCGCACATCCTCCATAGTCTTGCCGAACACAGCGTTATTCATGAGTTTGTAAAAGTTTTTTTCAAATTCATTCCTAGATTGCTTACGCATGTCTGTATTGAGCGTGATGTAAGGCTCGAGCCATGGAGATTGCGCAAACTTCAAAATTCTATGCACTTTCGTTAATTTCAATCCTAAACTCAAACACTGTTACAAATTCCTATAGTGCAATATATACTTTGTTTTGGGGTGAAGGGTGGTCGCGAGTTTGTCATTTTGACTACCTGGAGGAGTAAAATGTTCGGGACAAAGAGGTAAGTCTATGTCATCCTCGTGGAGTTCTACAGGGTAGTCCAAATCTACCTCCAGAAAGTAACCGATCGGCGAATCGTCCGGATGGTTTGTTATATCGATGTGCTGATACTCCCACTCGAACGAACCGATTGGTAAATGCACGCTCATAGCTGCACCGTACAGGTTATTCACGTCAAAATACATGAGATACGATTCCGCATTGTTTGGATCAAAATCTGTACCCATGAATCTATTATTGGCCCGAGCGTGTCGATTAGAACATTGCGCTACGCCGCCTCGAATGGCTCTTTCAATAAATAACAATATTTTAGGGTTGTCTAAAAGTTGCAAATTTACATTAGTATGCTTGAGCATCGCGTCGAAAGCAAGTCCCGGTGCAGTGTAGTAGTGCAACGGATCTAAATCGTATGTTTTGAAGCAGCTAGCGCGGAAATTTTCGAAAATATCGGCAAGCAAAAGAACATCGTTCTTTAAATATAAATCTGAATAGCCTCCCAATGACTCTAAATGGAATTCCTCCCAAACAGTTTTCGCGTGCTCGTAATCGGTGTCTGAAATATTTGCATCGCAGAGGTGCGAGTAGAAATGCTTCTTTGCAGGTAATCGCGGTTCATTGAGTTTCCCCCAACAATCGACGTATTCATAGGGAAAAACACCTTTGCGGGTCATCAAACTGAACTGAGTCGGGTTATTATAAAATTTGCGTGTTATGCGTTTATCGGTATCGGTCAAATATGTGGAAAGTTCATCGATGCTGCTAGCCATAAATCGGAACGAATCGATGAATCTCGAGTGCATCATTGTTCCATCGACGCGTTTCGTGAAGGATATATATTTTTCCTCATTTATGGGTAGCAGTGTAATTTTACCAGGAAAAGTTGACGCGAGAGATTTTATTAAAAAGTGAGAATCGTAACCGGACAAATTGTGGAAAACTATCGGAATCGTGTGCGACTCTCTGAAATTCAAATTACACCGATTATGAGCAGGACCACGATATTTACCCGTGAAGTGACAGTGATCGTAACACTTTTTCTCCTCAGGGGTAAACGGTTTTTCGCAAATATAACAATTCTTTGCGCGCATGTGACGATCGCGTTGCACTTGGGTAAGAGACTTCATCGGAATTATGTTTTTGATGCGTGACTCTACTTGAATTGATAAATCTTTAAGCTGTTTCATAAACCAATCTATGCAATCGACACCGCGTTTACCGTGGAACTTCGATAAAGTCTCATCGTACGCGCAATGTACATAGTACGCTACACTGTGCGGGATGTGCTTCTGAATTTTACAAGTCTTACGAGTTTCAAATTCATCCACAGGTTGAGGGATTAATATACATTCGAGATCGGCGTATACGACAAATGGAACGGTACCTTTGTTTTGAAAATTGGAAAATACTAAATCTTTACACTTGGGAAACTCCATGCGTACTTTATTTAGCGTAATACAATCTTGTCGGTGATTGTCGTAGACATGTTTCGCGCTAAAGTGGCACAAACATCTGTCACATAAAAACGTTTTGTGTTCATGAATGGACAATTGTTTGCTCACCAATCGGGAAAGATCTTTAATCCAAGCAAAGTGGAATCTCGGTGCAAACTCACCGGTCATATCGTCTTCCGGATTACTCTCAACCATTAGAAGATGGATCGCGTCAATGTTTACGCTATGCAAATTTTTACTAAAATAAATTGGCACGATGACGCTTTTATTTGATTTTGCATGATGCGAAAAAGTTTGAGATTCTATTCCATATACATTGATGCGCAAATTATTCAATCTCCCAAGCCTTTTTACATCATGTAGAGTAGCAGGGAATTTGATACCTGTACAGTCCAACTCGGAAATATATCGATGATAACGGCTAGTCCTATCGGCGTTGATCTTGACCGGGTGGAGGGCTGCTATGACGGACCAGAGAAGGCATCTTTCGTCCTCGTTCCTCACGTTCACCACAGCCTTCTTCCGTTGAATGTCTTGGGGCAGCTCGACGAATGTTGAAGCCCCCGCGGCGAGAGGCTGGTAGCGATTGATATTTACAGCGAGGTTAAGGATCTCAATCATACTCCAGCCGGAATCGCGTTGCTCGAAATCTTCCACCTTTGACTGCAGATCACCCCGTGCACGTATAAACCAACCATTTATATCGCTCGATGGGAGAAGAATCGTCACGTTGGAGGTGTTGAAACTCTTGGCTTCGGCGGAGATCTCTTCATGCTTGGCATTTTCAAATTTGCACGATAATATGAGGTTAACCTTCAAATTTCCCTCCTCGCGCAGTATCAGCTCCAACTTCTCGGTGACGACGCGCTGCACATCGTCCAGAAAGGCGTCCAAATTTTTATGACGGAGATTTGTGACAACCCCCGTTCTGATTCGGCTGGCAAAAGCGCTATCTACGTCGTCCCATTGTACACCCGCAGGAGTATCGATATTTCCACCCGTCACCACTGTGCGCTGCTGCAACTGCTTGATCTTCGTCACCAAAGATTGCAGGAGTGCGATCGTATGTTGGATCCGTATTTTCGCACCAACGGTTGTTCCTCGTTGCATGGAAACATCGCGCAGAACTTGGATATTCGCAATTCCAATATCAATCCAATGATTGATGACAGCGTCATTCTCCTTTCCGGGTGGTTGCTCTCTCAGCAAATTGTACGTCCCCTCCATCTGCTCCGCAACCCCATATACGCTTCAACTGCCATGACTTTGACGTTGATAAAAGCTGAACTTTGTATAACTTTTTTGACTTGCACGTATCGTGTAAGACTGACGAGTCTGCATCGGATGCGTTGAGCTTATATGTATATAGGCCGATAGATCGCAAGAATTTGGGAACGATGCGCACTGCGTTCTGCGCATATCGGAGGGTAAAATGACGTCAGAGATGCGGTGCGCACTGCGTTCTGCGCATCTCGGAGGGAATAATGACGTCAGAGACGACTGGGTCCCCCCTTTATCCGACCCGCCATCCCTAAATTTTTGGGTTTTATTGCCCCCCCGACTCTGCAGAGATGATGAAATTCATATAAAAAATGACGCGAAAGACGGCTGGGGTCCGCCAGTCCCCGCCCCCACCATCCCTTAATTTTTGCGGTTTATCTGCCAGTTTGAAGTCACACAGTTCCGCAGCTGCATCTTGCCTCAAAGCGTGTTGGAACAGGTTTTTACCCCCTCCCCCTCCCTCTCTCCACGAACCCGCCGCCGCCTAATGTAGTTTTTGAGTTTTATGAGTCGTTAAGAAGCGTGGGCCATGTGGTGGGAAAAATCGGCCAACGAAAAGCGAGTGGCGAACAGTGTGTGGTGTGAGAAAAATATTATCTTGCCCACTCTTCACCGGATGGTATGTGTACACACAGTTTTGGGTTTTACGACTCTTTATAGCGAACAAGTCCGAGCCTGCACATCCCCCGCCATTCTCTATGATATGTATGTTCGGTTTCAAAATGAGCTACTATAACAAAGAAGCTGAGCTTTTGCTATCGAGACGTGAATTTATGAACCAAGCTCCCCTTATTGTCATCGATTGCTCCAAGCAGAACGAAACATTGAAAACTGGACCTGTGGACATTCGATTGGAATTTGACTGTAGCATCACGTTCCCGTCACACACTTCTGCCTACTGCATGATCTTGCATGATCGCATTGTTGAATATAATCCGATTAGTGGTACTGTTCAAAAATTGGTATAAGTGAATTTTGGAATAATGATATGTTTAATTAATATGGATATTGAAAATAATATGTATAATTTCACTCGTCAAAATTTAGAATAAGATAATTTAGAATAGAATAAGAAAACTGAACATAATTGATGGTGAACAAAAAAATTGTTAAAAGCATTTAAAACGTCGTTTAAAACCTTCCTTCAGGGGTCATTTCCTGGAATTTTTCCGAAAGATCTAGCGGGTTTTACCCCATCCGATTTATGTGCGGCTTTTCTGCGCCAAACAAGTCTCGACAGTAATTATTTTGTGTGTGTGTGTGCGTGTGTGTGTGTCTCAAATCCTATGAAAAAAGCCACCGAAAATGAATGGGGGGGGGGGTAAGAGAGCGCGCCGTGAGTCGTGGGAGGGGCGGGGGGGAGCTAGGGGGGAGCTAGGGGGGAGCGCCGCCATCTGTGAGTTAGAACCGGCATATATGCACTACTTTTGTTGAACACAAAAAGGATTACGTAGATATTTCAGAACGGGCATTTCAATTCAACAGTTTTTGATATTTACGGGATAAAGGAAACATGAAGACGATTTTTCTTGACCTTGATGACTTGTTGATCAATGTTATTCTTGGATATGAAGGTCACAACTCAAAACACTTTTTTATAGTGTCAACGTTTCGGCCCTGATGGGGGCCCTCCTCAGAACCAATTTATTTAAACATCTGTCACGAACAAAATAATAAAATATTGTACAACTCCGGTATAACAAAATTTAACATACGTGGTTTGGATATTAAGCAAGGATGTTTATGCAGATATAAATGAGAGGAATTACCTAGTGTGGGATGACACTTTCAATTACAGCAGACAGGGCACTGTTAAGTAGTTAATGCGTGTTGGTAGATAAATAATAAATAGAAACAGTAAAAAACAAAAACCGAAACACACTGCGATCGCGATACGTAGTTCCCAAGACTTCATCCTTGTAGTTAATTTGATAAAATAATATACACAGCCGTTATAGGTTTAAATCAAGAGCACATTTGCACTTGTGGAACGTCCAGTGTGTAGTGGGGGGAGATCGATATCGATAGTTATCAGAGCAAACGCAGAGTCAACGGGTTGAAAGGAAACCAAAATTTTGTTAAGAAGGTAAAATCGAGAGCAAGCTCAGTCGGTAATGGATAATTACATTGGCTGTATCAAAGAGGTGTAAATAGTACTCAGATGTTCGATGTCTTGTCTTCGGTCGACAGAATTGGGATGTGCAACAATATTGCACATTTCTAACAATAGCCTATTGTAATACAATGATTCAACGTCAATAATGCTGGTTTGAGAATAATTGAAAGAGTGGTCGAAATCGATTGCATGCCTCGTCAGTGCAGTATAATTATCCTCGTGTTCATGGATATTGCGTTTATGCTCGGTTATCCTGGTGTGTAGTTGCCTATTAGTTTGGCCTATGTAGGACATGTTGCATTGGTTGGAGGGAATTTTGTAAACTACCATAGAACGCATACCCGGGGGTAAGGGGTCCTTACCCGAATCAAACATAGAGGATAGATCATGTGCACATTTACCCACAAATTGAATTTTGTACTTAAAGAGTGTTCTGTTGAGTGACTCAAACAACCCCGCAACGTATGGGATGGAAATATAGTTTTTTTGAATAGCTTGTGCAGCAGATGCATCGATATTATTGTTGGAGCTAGTCGATGACAGGATGGAATCGTATTTGATACGTATATGTTTGTTGAGCAGACGAGATGGATAGTCATTTTTACTTAGTACCTGCTGAATCAAGGACATATTTTTGTTATGAAATTCCATACTTGAGAGTCGGATCGCTCTGTCAACCAAGCAATGAATCGTTCCAATTTTGTATGATCTGGGATGGTGAGAATGGAAATTTAAATACCTTTGTGACCAGGTAGCCTTATGAAACCAATCTGTTTTGATGAGCTGGTTATTATTAATGATCAAGACATCTAAAAAGCTGATTCGATGATTGAACTCTATTTCAGAGGTAAATTGTAATCTCGGATGGAATTGGTTGAAGACAGATAGCATTTCTGCAACTTTATCCGAAGGGACAGCTGTGATTATGTCATCTTCATATCTGAAATAGAATGAAGGCTTGAAGTCCAGTTTGTTGAGACAATATTGTTCAAGATCATCCAAAACCAAATCCGACAAAATTGGAGAGAGCGGCGAGCCCATCGGTAAACCATAAGTTTGAGCATATATGTTCTGATTAAATTTGAATGTGGCAGCCTTAAAACAGATGTGTAATGCTTTTATGAGTTCATTAAGTGGGACAGGAATTTTGTCCACCGACTGATGCCAACGCTGTTTCACCGCGTTGATTGCAAGATCTTGTGGAACATTTGTAAACAATGACACAACATCTAGCGAAACTAATACATGATCAGGTGGAAGACGAAAGTCTCTAATAGCATTAACCAGAGCAAAACTATCTCTTACACGTGACAAGGGAGGGTCGATGTTGTTACCAATACATTGACTGAGGAAGCGAGCTAGATTGATAGTCGGACTATCTGTGAACGAAACTATAATTCTTACCGGTGTATCCGGTTTATGAATTTTAGGTAGCCCGTAGGCTCTAGGTGGTAAACAATCAGTTTTTGCGATTTGACGTCTAAGTTGATCCGAGATGAGTTTACTTTTAGACCAATCCATTGTTAGTTTTTTAACTTCCTGTTGCAAGGTACAGGTAAGATCGTATCTAACAACTTTGTAGGACTTGTTGTTGGAGAGTTGTTGCAACATTTTTTCCGCGTACATTAGTTTGTTCATCACAACAGTCGTGTTTCCCTTGTCTGCCTTCAAGAAAAGTGAATCCTGGTTATTATTTTGAAAGATCTTAGTTTCTTTAATTTTATGAAGGATATTCTTGTCAGCGTGAATGAGAGAAGGGGTGTTGAACTTTTTCATGGCGTTGTTAAAATCTTGGCGGGCCGTATTACGGCAATCAGACGGAATGTAAGAAATCTTTGATTCGAAATCAAAGATAAGTTTGTTGGTTGGGATGCGGTGGGGCTTAAAAGGAATGCCATATTTGGGTCCCATTTTTAGAACGTCAGTAACACTGACAGAAATTTCCGTATTGCTAAGGTTGACAATCCAATTGTCAAAGGTCGAGTCAATTTGATTAGAAGTGGGACGTTTTTTGTTATCAATCCCAATCAACAAACTGATCTCTGATTTCGAATCAAAGATTTCTTACATTCCGTCTGATTGCCGTAATACGGCCCGCCAAGATTTTAACAACGCCATGAAAAAGTTCAACACCCCTTCTCTCATTCACGCTGACAAGAATATCCTTCATAAAATTAAAGAAACTAAGATCTTTCAAAATAATAACCAGGATTCACTTTTCTTGAAGGCAGACAAGGGAAACACGACTGTTGTGATGAACAAACTAATGTACGCGGAAAAAATGTTGCAACAACTCTCCAACAACAAGTCCTACAAAGTTGTTAGATACGATCTTACCTGTACCTTGCAACAGGAAGTTAAAAAACTAACAATGGATTGGTCTAAAAGTAAACTCATCTCGGATCAACTTAGACGTCAAATCGCAAAAACTGATTGTTTACCACCTAGAGCCTACGGGCTACCTAAAATTCATAAACCGGATACACCGGTAAGAATTATAGTTTCGTTCACAGATAGTCCGACTATCAATCTAGCTCGCTTCCTCAGTCAATGTATTGGTAACAACATCGACCCTCCCTTGTCACGTGTAAGAGATAGTTTTGCTCTGGTTAATGCTATTAGAGACTTTCGTCTTCCACCTGATCATGTATTAGTTTCGCTAGATGTTGTGTCATTGTTTACAAATGTTCCACAAGATCTTGCAATCAACGCGGTGAAACAGCGTTGGCATCAGTCGGTGGACAAAATTCCTGTCCCACTTAATGAACTCATAAAAGCATTACACATCTGTTTTAAGGCTGCCACATTCAAATTTAATCAGAACATATATGCTCAAACTTATGGTTTACCGATGGGCTCGCCGCTCTCTCCAATTTTGTCGGATTTGGTTTTGGATGATCTTGAACAATATTGTCTCAACAAACTGGACTTCAAGCCTTCATTCTATTTCAGATATGAAGATGACATAATCACAGCTGTCCCTTCGGATAAAGTTGCAGAAATGCTATCTGTCTTCAACCAATTCCATCCGAGATTACAATTTACCTCTGAAATAGAGTTCAATCATCGAATCAGCTTTTTAGATGTCTTGATCATTAATAATAACCAGCTCATCAAAACAGATTGGTTTCATAAGGCTACCTGGTCACAAAGGTATTTAAATTTCCATTCTCACCATCCCAGATCATACAAAATTGGAACGATTCATTGCTTGGTTGACAGAGCGATCCGACTCTCAAGTATGGAATTTCATAACAAAAATATGTCCTTGATTCAGCAGGTACTAAGTAAAAATGACTATCCATCTCGTCTGCTCAACAAACATATACGTATCAAATACGATTCCATCCTGTCATCGACTAGCTCCAACAATAATATCGATGCATCTGCTGCACAAGCTATTCAAAAAAACTATATTTCCATCCCATACGTTGCGGGGTTGTTTGAGTCACTCAACAGAACACTCTTTAAGTACAAAATTCAATTTGTGGGTAAATGTGCACATGATCTATCCTCTATGTTTGATTCGGGTAAGGACCCCTTACCCCCGGGTATGCGTTCTATGGTAGTTTACAAAATTCCCTCCAACCAATGCAACATGTCCTACATAGGCCAAACTAATAGGCAACTACACACCAGGATAACCGAGCATAAACGCAATATCCATGAACACGAGGATAATTATACTGCACTGACGAGGCATGCAATCGATTTCGACCACTCTTTCAATTATTCTCAAACCAGCATTATTGACGTTGAATCATTGTATTACAATAGGCTATTGTTAGAAATGTGCAATATTGTTGCACATCCCAATTCTGTCGACCGAAGACAAGACATCGAACATCTGAGTACTATTTACACCTCTTTGATACAGCCAATGTAATTATCCATTACCGACTGAGCTTGCTCTCGATTTTACCTTCTTAACAAAATTTTGGTTTCCTTTCAACCCGTTGACTCTGCGTTTGCTCTGATAACTATCGATATCGATCTCCCCCCACTACACACTGGACGTTCCACAAGTGCAAATGTGCTCTTGATTTAAACCTATAACGGCTGTGTATATTATTTTATCAAATTAACTACAAGGATGAAGTCTTGGGAACTACGTATCGCGATCGCAGTGTGTTTCGGTTTTTGTTTTTTACTGTTTCTATTTATTATTTATCTACCAACACGCATTAACTACTTAACAGTGCCCTGTCTGCTGTAATTGAAAGTGTCATCCCACACTAGGTAATTCCTCTCATTTATATCTGCATAAACATCCTTGCTTAATATCCAAACCACGTATGTTAAATTTTGTTATACCGGAGTTGTACAATATTTTATTATTTTGTTCGTGACAGATGTTTAAATAAATTGGTTCTGAGGAGGGCCCCCATCAGGGCCGAAACGTTGACACTATAAAAAAGTGTTTTGAGTTGTGACCTTCATATCCAAGAATAACATTAATCAATAAAGGAAACACATTGGAGATATCGAAAACAAGTGACGATGTTTCAAAAATTCGAACTATTGATTTGTCAATAGTAGTTATATAGGGGGGATTTTGGCTGAAACTGACCAACCGACCGCAGCGGGAGCTGCAGGAAGCGCTTCGTTCGTAGTCGGTTTGTTACCGACCTAAGATAACCTGACCCAACCTTTTTTTTTTTTTTTGTTATCGCTGGAAAAATGCCTTATGCACACCCCGAGGCTCCGCGCAAGGACCCTTGGGGTAGTGTGGGACTCGCACCCACCAAAAAACCAGCGGCCACCCTGGTGCGGGTAGGGGACTTCCCGGAACCGCTTGAGGCATATCTTCAGGGAGCCCCCCGGCACTAATACGCGACTGCGTGTCCTACCTGTTGGGGCTTGCGCTTCCCCTTCCCCCCTCCCATCAGCTGCTATGGCTCTCTTCCTCGTGGGAAACCTCCCCCTAACCGCGCTGTGGCTGGCGCTTCGTGAGGCGAAGCCGCCCAGTGCCGAGGGCGATTCCCACTCTGCGTCTTCTAGGACCAGGACTACCCTCGCGGAGGTCGGGGCAAGACGGCGCGGCGTCGCGCTCCAGTCGCCGTCCCAGAGAGTTGGGGCCGATGATAAAGAGAAGGTATTGAGAGAGAGAGAGAGAGAGAGAGAGAGAGAGAGAGAGAGAGAGAGAGAGAGAGAGAGAGAGAGAGAGAGAGAGAGAGAGAGAGAGAGAGAGAGAGAGAGAGAGAGAGAGAGAGAGAGAGAGAGAGAGAGAGAGAGAGAGAGAGAGAGAGAGAGAGAGAGAGAGAGAGAGAGAGAGAGAGAGAGAGAGAGAGAGAGAGAGAGCTGTTTATTTCGTGCTCTGGGACTGAGGTCCCCTAAGAGCACCGTGCAAAAAAAATGATACAGAAAAATTTAGTAGAAAGGTTACAGGCGATCGTGGAAGCTTAAAACTTAAAAGTAAACAGTGAAATAGTAAATATAAGTATTAAAGAATAAGAAGGAAAATAAGTTTTCACATATATAAAAGTTTCACGAGAGAACGCACAAGACGCACTTACTCTAGATGGAAACTAGAAATAAAGATAAATAAAGATAAATGAAGATGAAATAAAATAAAAATAAAATAAAATAAGATATAGTTGTACATTAATAATTAAATTAAATTAAATTAAATTATGCTGACTCTACAAGCTTACATACATTGGGGACTAAGCATCACCACCTGCAAGCAATAACGCACGAAATGCCGTCTTAAAACCTTACAAGGAGGCTCTCCTCCTGAGGTCTATTGGAAGAGAGTTCCAGAGTGTGCAGGCTGAAACCGCGAACGACTTGCGGAAACACTCCCTACGGAATGGTGGGACCATACAGTCTAGATCAAAGCGCACACGTCGAGTGCCATGCAAAGCGACGGGAACAGGACGCGCAATAATGTCGAGCAGATAACGCGGTGCTCCAAAAAACCGAGTTGCAAACACAAAGGACCCCAGGAGGTAGCGACGTCTTTCCGCCACCTTCAACCAACCCAAGGCCTGAAAATAAGGTGTTATATGCTGATCCCGGCGCACATCAAATATAAACCGCACGGCGCGATTCAATGCCCTCTGCAAGAGAAGGTCCAACTCGAGCGTAATATCCGTAAATAGCAGACAACAATAATCAATATGAGGTAGCACTAGAGACCTCACCAGAATTTTACGAACATCACGGGGCAGTCTACTACGACAAGAACGCAGACGGTATACGATGCTGTTAATTCGACGCGAGGTCCGCAGAAAATGCTCACGCCATGGCAAAGTGTTCCCGATGATGACACCCAAGCACGATACCGAGCTTGATAGGGGGACAATCACGTCCTTCACACAGATGGGCGGAAGCACTGACTCCTGAAGGGCACTTACATAGCACGCGGATCCAATAATGATCGCTTCAGTTTTTGCGGGGTTAAGCCGTAAGCCACGAGACTCAGCCCACTCACAGATGGCTCTAACATCCTGATTTATACGGGCAATGCCCTCTTCTATTGCTGCGGGAAGACACGATAGATAGATCTGTAGGTCATCGGCGTAGAAACTATAATTACCATTAGAGAGAGCATCCCTGAAACCGTCCAAATATAGCGCAAATAATAAAGGGCCAAGAACCGAGCCCTGAGGAACCCCGGAACTAAGCGAGCCCCACGAGGAGCGATTTCCATCATGATCATACACGGCCATACGACGACCACCGAGGTAGGACGCGAACCAGCGCACTGCAGAAACCGAGAAATTAAGTTCGGCAAGAGTGACAAGCAGTAGGTCGTGACGTACACAGTCAAACGCTTTTGAGTAATCAAAAAAGAGCACAATAGATATATTCCGGCTGTCGATGGCCATACGAGCATCGTCGACAATACGTAGTAGGGCTGATTGCGTACTATGATACTTCCTGTAAGCTGACTGAACTGGATCGCGGAGATTACGTGAGTCGAGATAAGTCCTGACTTGCTGTGCCACAATACGCTCAAAAACCTTGGACAACGTGCAGAGTAGCGAGATAGGTCGATAATCCGAAGTTGAGGTCGGTGTAGCCACCTTGGGCATAAGAAAACCAAACACGTGTTTCCAGGCCAAAGGCAACTCAGATGAGCAGAAGGAGAAGTTCAGCAGGTGCAATATATGTTCGCGGATGACAGGGAATGCCAGTCGAAGCATTGTTGCCGATATCCCGTCAATACCCAGTGCATCTGAAGCCGTAGCACGCAAGGCCGCCTCGAGACTCTCTCGCGAGGCCGGTTGAAATCGAAAGGCATCCACCGCATCCACTGAAGACAATTGGAAATCCTATGCAGGCACACCAAGGCCGGCGGACAAGAATTGCGCATTCAGCGCTTCGAGGGGAAAAACCGAAGCAGTCTTGGCCTTTCCTGATGTAAGTAGTCCCAAGTCCCGGAGCCTGGACCAGATCTTCGCCGCATCGTCCGTTTCAGCTTGGAAGCAGTCAAGGAAGTAGCTGTCACGTGCAGCCCTGAGCATTGCCTTAACCTCATTACGCAATGCTATAAATCGGACATGCAGATGAGGCAGGCGCGTTTTCACGAAGGCTCAACGGAGCCGATCCCTGCGACGAATCCACTCTCGCAATTCAGCGGTGAGCCACGGGGCGGGACGCCGCTTCACATAGACCTGCTTTTTTGGCGCATAAATGTCAAAAACTCCCAAGATAGCTGCGTTTAGAAAGTCCACCTCCTCGTCGACGGATTGAAGTTGGTACAGGGGCTCCCAGTCCAGGGCTGAAAGGTCTCGGAGAAGAGCCTCCGCGTCACCCTCCTGAGCCCACGGCAAGTAAATGAGATAGGCTCGCGTGCCGGCACGATAACATCGTGCACAACGAAAATAAGGTCATGTGCAGATAGGAATCGCACAGGATATTGGCCAAAAGATCGAACATTAGATGCGTCATTGACAATGCAAAGATCCAGGCGGGTACTTGACGTCGCAATGTGATGCGTGGCCCCATGAGGGACAATATACAGTTCATTTGCCGTGCAGAAATCGCGGAGGTGCACAGTATCGAACGAGGCCGCGTTTGAGTCCGCATTGAAGTCTCCAAACACAATACCATGAGAGTAGTCCGGAATAATCTCAGTAAACCGACCCTCGAACACAGAGAGATGGCCCAGATGAGGGGGGCGGTACACTACCGCCAGCAAAAACGCCGGAGCATTGGGAAGCTTGATTTCCACAATAAGAAATTCAGGCAAGCGGCAGTAAAGTTCAGGCGACGCCGACAAGACAGAGACTTGAAGACTGTCAGCCACAAATATTCCCACCCCTCCTCCAAGTTTGCCCACCCTGTCTCGGCGCAGTAACTCATAACCCGGTAGCTCTACCATCTTGTCCACAATTTCGGGCTTAAGCCAGGTCTCCGTCAGGCAGATTACATGGTAAATTTTGGACATGAAGTGCAGGCGAAACTCGTCGATATGAGGCAGCAGCGACTGGCAATTTACATGGCAGAAGGAGAGATGCTGGGGCCTAGTAGAAGAGAGGGATCTATCCATAGTTAATTAGGCACGCTTTGGCCTCAATCGGCGGAGAGGCCCTAGCCCTAACCGAGAATCTACTACTACGGCCTACTCTGTCCTACTCTGGCACCACCTATGCCTCTCCGCGCCTCCCCCGGCCCGCCCCGAGGGACGGAGCGAGGCTCGGCCGGCGCCCCACTCCGCCAACCCGTTCGGGTCCCCACGTGTCCGAACTATCCGTTCGGCCCGTGTAGCCTGCGCTACCGGGTCCCATTCCCTCCGCGCTGCGGGGCCTGCTGCCGCGCTCTCTCCTCCAGTTCTTTCGCAGCGATCACCCGTTCCGCGAAGCGGGCCACCGCCGCCCATCCCTCCCTTGAGCTCGTCATTGCCCGTATCAACCCGGCCAGGGTCAGGTACCCCCCAACGGCCTCCCGCATGGCCGCCCTATCCACCGCCCACGCTGGGCACGTTTCCACCGTGTGGCTTGACATGTCCGCGGCCCCCCCACAGTGCTGGCAGTCCGGCCGTTCCGCCCTCCCTATCCTGTGCAGGAAGTCGGTGAAACAACCGTGGCCTGTCAGTACCTGGGTTAATCGGAAGGTCAGCATTCCGTGACCCCTGCTAGCCACCTATCCCAGTTATCCGCGATCGCCGCTCTTAACCTCCCGCTGGGAAGGTCGGGGCCCTCCAGGGACCTCCTCCAACGTTCGCGGGCAGCGAGGAGTTCTCTCGCCCTTACCGTCTTTGCTTCATCAGCAGAGCAGGATCCCGTCGTCGCTCGCGTCTCCCGCATCCAGCCGTATGCTCGGTGATAGGCACCAGCCACCAGGTGTAGCGGCGTCGTTCGGGCCAGCAGTGTAACGGACACAAAGGACGCCGTCCGGTATGCCGCGACCACCCTCGTACAGATTCTCCTCTGGTGCTTATCTATGGCTCGTTAAATGGGTTTTGACTTTTGCGCCACGTCCCCCCATACCGGGGCCCCGTACAGGATAGCCGCGAACAGGGTCCCGGCGTACAGTCGCCGCTTTGCCTCTGACGGCCCCCTGAGGTTCGGCATCAGTCGCGATAGGGCCCTCGTGATGCCCCCGATCTTCGCTTCCATGGCCGCGAAATGCTCCCGGAATGTGAGACCGGAGTCCAGTCATATCCCAAGATACTTCACGGACCCCACCAGTGGGATCCTCTCCGAACCCACCCTCAAGTCCGGGATGTGTCGTACCGTCGCTTTTCCTGCGCGGCCGAAGAGGACCGCCTCCGTCTTGTTGGCCGATATCTTCAGCCCAAGGCCCGATATGCATCGGCATACCCTCGCCACCATTACGTTGGCCAGCGCCACCGCTGATGCTGGGTCCGCCGCGGAGCTCAGGACCAGGGTGTCGTCCGCGTAGCATACCACTGCGGTGTCTGGCTCCGCTCCAACCCGCAAGACCTCGTCGAACGACAGGATCCACAGCAGAGGACCTAGAACAGACCCTTGTGGAACTCCGGCTGTCACCGCCAGGCTGCTCAGTCCCCCGCCCTCCGTTGCGTACTCGACGTACCTGTGGGAAAGATAATTGTTAATAATTTGCCGCACGTACGCGGGTACCCCCTTCGTCACGAGCGCGTTCATGATGACAGGCCATGCGAGGCTATTGAACGCGTTGGCTATATCCAAAGATACAGCCACCGCGCAGCCTCCCGTCCTTGTAGCGCCCTCGACGAACTCGCGCACCCTGATTAGCGCGTCGATTGTTGACCGCCCTTTCCGGAAGCCATATTGCTCGTCCAACAGCCGGGCCCGGGGGTTCTCCTCCATCCAGTTCCCCAGTCGAGAAACCAGAACCCTTTCGAAGGCCTTCCCCAGTTCGCCCAAAAGGCATATAGGCCTGACCTTTGGAAGAGATCCGCCGGACGTGCCTCCTTTGGAGATAAGCACTAGGCGAGCCCTCTTCCAGGATCGTGGGACGTACCCCTCCCGTAGACACGCCGTAAACGTCCGTGCGAGCAGCGTAGTCATCCCCTCGGGGACTCCCGCCCACGCGGCTCCTCTAACGCCGTCTGGTCCCGGGGCGGTGTTTCGCCCGCTCCCCTTCTTGATCGCGGACCGTACTTCCTCGACCGTGACTGCCCATCCCTCGTTCCAGCTCCGGTCTTCCTGGCTCACCGGCTCGCTGCCCTCTCCTCTTGGGAGTAGTGCTGTGAGGAGCCTCCCCAGAGTTTCGCTGTCGAGGGTTTCCGTCAGACCCTCGAGGCGGTGCGGAGCCTGCCCAGCACCAGTTTGTAAGGTATGCCCCATGGGTCCGATTCCACGGAGCCCACGAGGTCTTCCCAGGCCTTGGCCTTCGCTGCTTTAATGCTGTCCCGCAGCCTCCGCTTACTGGCCCGGTATTCGGCCTCTATGTCGTGGTGGGGGCCGCTGGCTGCTCTCCTGTCCCTGGTGAGGCGCCTCCTTGCTGCCACGCAGCGCCTGCGTTGTTCGGCCAGGTCCTCGCTCCACCAGTACGTGGTCCTCCTGTAGCTCTTGGTTTGAGCTCTGGGAGCGGCCGCGTCGCAGGCCTGCGTCATGGTCCTCTCCACCCATGCAGCGAGACCGGCCGACGTGGTCTGGTCCTCTCCCGTTGGTCCCCATGCCAGACAAGTGTCTAGGGATTCCCGGAAGCATTCTGCGTTGAATTTGCGCCAGTTCCACCGTGCGTGTCCACCCCCGTCCCCAGATCTTACGCGCCGGGGGCCCCGTATCTCGTACGTCATATAGAGGTGGTCCGAGAGCGTCTCCCTCTCCGTCAGGACCCGCCATTGCCGCACCGGCGTCTTCCAGCATATGGCCGCAAGGCCGTCCTCGCTGCCCAGCCAGTTGTCTGCGCCCGGAATGGAGTGTGGCTCGGATATGAGACACACATCCACCCCTTTTTCTAACGCAAACTGGCTCAGCAGGTCCTGAGCCCCCCGGCTATGGTCCAGGTTGCTCTGCAGAAAGAGCCTGGCCATCTACAGTGTCCCTGGCTACGGGCCCCCGACCCCGTTCACTGACCGACGCGCAGCGTCCCGATCCCATCCTGTGGGCGCTGTTCTTCCCTTTGCTATCGCACACCGCGCATTTCGGGGCGGATGTGCAGCTTCTCGCCTGGTGTCCCTCGCTGCCACACCTGAAACACGCGCGCCCGCGCGCTGCCGGTGCGTTGCACGCGGTGCCTATGTGGCCAAAGCCCCAACACCTGTGGCATTGACGGGGCCACGTCTCCAGTAGCTCGACCCTGGCTATGGTCCAGCCTATTTTGATCCTCCCCTTTGCCGCTACGGTTGTGGCTGACCTTAGAGGGCACTGCACCCAGGCGCTGAAGAGCCCGCTAGCCGTTCTCCGAGGAGGGCCTACTCGGATCTCCTGTGAGCCGCATCCTCCCTGCTTCGATAGGGTGCGGGCCAGCTCCTCTGTCGTTACCGAGTCGTCCAGCCCTTGCACCCTCAGCTCACTCTTGGTTGTCGGTCGCGACACCTGGACCGCGTCGCCGTATTTTTCCCCGATTACATTGGAGAGTCGCTCCGCCAGGGCGTCCGCCTTCTTCACGTTCTCGGGTCCGGGTATTTCTATGAGCACCCCGCCATTGGCTGCTGGCCGAACCCTGGTCCCTCCTATGTCCAGCTCTTCCAGTTGGATCCTGCTGCGGGCAAATTGCAGAATTTCTGCGTAGGGGGCGCTCTCTCCTCTGCATTTAATCGCGACCGCCGCGGTTCTCGGGACCTTGCGGGTGGCTCCGGGCGGTTTGTTCGCGCCTGGTTGCGCCTGGGTCGACGGTAGGACCCTTGGCCTGGCCTCCGTTGCTGACCTGCTGTAGTTTGCCCCTCCGGGGGGTTAACTTTAGTTAGTCTCTCCTCCTTCTTCTTCTTTCTCTTCGCCGTCGCGCCTCTTCGTCCCACTTCGACCCAGGCGTCGTCGCCTACCTCCATTGGGGAGCCTGCCGCGCCTGGGGCTTTTTCTGCGGGTTTTGCGGTTTCTCGGGCCGCGCTAGGTACCGCGTGCGCCCTGTTGGGCGGTCCAAGGCCCGCACCTCTTTCCCTTACGGCATCCGGGGTGGCCGCGGTATGACTTGGATTTCCCCCGTCCCTTGTGTTGCACAGCATGCGGGAGATCCGGCTGACCTCCTCTCGCACTTGCCTGAGGGCCGCGGCTTGCCTGGCCAGCTCTTCGTTCCTGGCCCTGTCCTCGTCCGGGACCAGGTACAGTTCGGAGTCCGTGAGTCGGATTCCGAGTTCCGAGGCGCCGGTCGACGTCGCCGTCGGCTGGCCCTCGCTGATTTCACCCGCCGTGTTTACCGCCGCCACCTGGAGGTCGAGCGACAGCGCTGTTGGGGGTGTCCCCCTGGTGACCCTCGCGTAGGTGTCCACTGCGGGGGTTTTGGCCCCCGCCTGGGCTCTCCCTAGGGCCGCCCGGTACTCTTCGAGCTTCTTCTGGAGCTTCTCCCTCTCCCTTAGTCCATCCCGGACCTGGGACTCCAGCTTCCTTTTCTCTTTCCGTAGCTCTGCGGGACCGGCTGCCATTTCCGTTTTGCCGGTAAGGGTGAGCAGAGCTTCTTTCGCCCAGCTCATTCTGTTTTTAATTTCGCCGCTCATTCTGCCGTTCATTGACTTGCATTTCATCCTAATGCCGTCAATTTCTTCGATCCACTCCCTGATCTGGGCTCCCAGATCTGCCGCGGTCATGTACCTGTACTCGACGGGGCCTATTCCCTTCAGAGCATCTTCTGGGGAGCTCGTCACCACACCGGTGGCCTTTCCCCTGGCCTTCGTGGTAGTAGAGGGGGCTTTTGCCATCCCCGGACGTTGGCTCTGGGTACTTTTCTCGGATCCCGTGTCATCGGTATCCGAGCCCCTTTCTGCGTAGGCCCCCTTATTGAGGACAACGCGCCTCTTCTTGTCCTTAGGGCGTGTATCTGTGTTCTTCCTCTTCTCGCCCTCTTCACTCTCTTTGGCTGGAAGCACGGCTCTCGCCTCTCCAGTCCCGCTTACTGTGGCTCCCGTTCTGCCCCCCCCCCCCCCCGCGTACTTCCCGGCCTGTGCGGCAGGGTCGGCTCCTCTTCGTCCGAGGAACTCGCGACTCCTGGTGGGGTGAGCTCACTTCCTTTTCTCTTACTCCCCTGCTGGCACTGCGGCTGCGGGGGTTGCTTATCGACACGCGCCATTGGCGTGATCTCCTCCTTCTCGTCCTTCCCGGTGGCCTCAGTCGCAGGTGCCTCAGCCGCTGGGTCCGTTCCCGTCCTTGCCGTAAGGGGGGGCCAACTGATTCCCCTTACGATGGGACGTCCCCGTGTCTCCCTGTCCTCAACTCCTTGTTTTAATTGGGTTGGTGTTTTGAAATCCATGCTAAAACAGAAAATTTATATCGACGGTTCGGCCATCATGGCAGCCACACCGCGCTGTGGCATCTATCCCCGCCGGTAAGAGTCCTACCCCCTCGCACGGAAGCCGCTGTCGGTTTGTCGGGTGGTCTGCCCTATCCGCTCGAACCCCCCGTCCCTACATCTTTAGCGTCGCCAAGCCGGGGATTCCCCTGTCAATCCGAAACAGGATAGGCCCCGACCCAGTAAGACGCTGCCGGATTTGACCTACCGGACGTCGGGTATGAGAAAATACTGACCGGGTAATCCTCCACACATGCGCCCGGGATCCAAGGTTTGACTCCCAGATTGGCTCCAGTCAGCTGCAGGGAACGGTTCTCCCACGTTGAACATGTGCTTTCCTGGGACCTTCGCCAGGGAACCGACGTTTCGTGGACTAACGTTCACCCGTAGAACGCCACAGAGGTCCGGTAGAGGTACTGACTTCACCCGCAGCCCCGGTCGGTCAGCAACTACTCCCACCTTGGTTAGTCTCTGGGAAATCGCCCCAGGGGCCCCAGCCGCATCCCATGTACACATCACCCATTCAAACCACCATTCATATACCCAGCCCCAAGAGGCTGAGCCGACTGTTCTTAGTGGACACTCGTCTAGAGTCACTTCCGCCACGAGGTTTTGAAGCTCCGGGGCGTCGGATCCTCAAGATTCATCGCGGCCATCAAGCCCCTACACCACGACAAGGTGACAGCCGACGTAGGGGAACCTGACCCAACCTAGCCCAACCAATGTAATCAACAAGATGGCTGTCTAACCTGCAAGATGGAGAACTAACCTGCAAGACGGCTGACTGACTTGCAAGATGGCTGACTGACCTGCAAGATGGCTGACTAGCCTGCAAGATGGCGGACGAGATGACGGAGCATGTGGTCGGTGTGTTACCGGCCTAAGTTGACCTGACCCAACCCAACCTAACCCAACCCAAATAATGTCAGCGACAAGATGGCGAGTGCAACATGGCTGATATGATATCGAAACAGGTTGCTAACCTAACCCAACCCAGCCCAGCCTAATGCATGTAAACAACAATATGGCGGATAGGATTGCGAAGCAAGATGACGATGCAGGATGACGGGGCGGCATTGCAAAATGGCTGGCGGAATATACCGTTTCAAAAATAATATTTTTGGCATACTTCGAATACATTCTTTTGTACCAATTGACCGGACGGCGACACCGCAATTAGATAGGCTTGGAATGTTGATGACGATGATGACCCGTAAACTTTTACGCGCAAGAATTTATCATGGGGGAGGGTGTGGTTGGTATATTAATCGCAAGCTTATTCAACACGTTATATTGTTCTCACAGTTTCCTGTCGTAAACTGCAGTATACATAGTACGTGAAACTTATAAAATCTACATCGAACGTGATGGATCTGAATAAAATCAACCTCGTCTGTCGCCTGGAAACGCTGCCCACTAAGAGAATGTTGGATCTGGAGGTTGTGGAGGAGTACAACATGACGGGGGTAAGACGCCTCAATACTAAGCACGGCTCGAGTATCCTACTCGCGCTAAATGAGTAATTCGAAAAGATCTCACCTCGAATCGTAAGTCCGCTGGAACATGATATAGTGCAATTCAACTAAATGTAGAAGACGATAATCGAGGGCATTCCACGAAGAAAATATCATGGGGGCAAATACAACAAATTTGAATTTTTGTGTGACAGATGAGCATAGTCAGCAAAAGTATAGAAAGAGATATCCCGACAATAGTATGTTCTCTCGGAAAAATTGTAGCTGTTAGTCGGTATCGCTCAAGGCTTGGAAATTTGTTTCCCCCCACACTTTCCATTGTACTTTCCGAAGCATTGGAAATGAAAGCGAACGTCAACGGAAACGGAAGCAAAAATCAACACTGTTCCAACTTGCAATTGGAGATGATCATGGACATTCAAAGTTTCGTTGGCCCCGACTACAAATTTACACCCAAGGAACTTTGCATCATAAACATAAACGCATCGGGTTCAAGTCGCATCCTCTTCAAACCACCGTACGCTTGGACAGATCTACCGGCTGAATACGAAGCTACGTATATGCCAAAGGCGAGAAGAAGAAACAGTGGCTGACAAAAAAAATTGACGGTGCAAAATAAGTAATAAACGTGGAAGATTCACACATTACACCACCATCACTGAAAAAACTGTAACGTATGAAAAAGGCGGGTTGGCCTGATGATTATCATGGAAACGTTTCAACGGGGAACAACTGTGCCTTCGAAAATGTTCAGCGGTTGAAGAAGTGGTGTGTAAAGGAGTGCACGGGGTCTCTCGTGATATCGTTCTGTCTACTCAATGAATTGGGAGGTTTGAAGGAAATACGGAGTGAATATATCGCCAATTTGCCAAAGGAATTTATCCTTACGTTCGCATCAAGCTCAATCGCCGCGGTGTGAGATAAGCTACCATATATATATATATATATTGTAACGTTCTTGGACGTTACGAAAATAAAGATGGAGTCGTGAGTTTGGTTATTAAGCCAAAATCAAAGGCGTAATAAAATGCTGAAAAAAGCTTTGATTGCAGGGTACGTGATTCTAGTTTTGAGTCTGAAACAAGACTGTTTTCACAATAATGTTGGTTGACGCAGCAGCCGTATTCTTTTTAAAGACATAAGAGGTTCATAAACTCTTTTGTCTATGATGACTACTAGATCATCAAAAGGGGGCAGAACGGGTGATTTCACCCTTTGTAACACTACTCCCCCCCGAGGAGAAGAGCCGTCCTGACTCGGAAAAGATCAAACAATTGTAAAAGTGATCTAGCAGTCAGTGCTCGAAGGTGAGTTGGAGCTGTGGCTCTAAAAATTTAAAGACTCTCTTTTTTACTATCTTGCATTTGCCCACAGTCTCAAGGTAAACCACAGAAAACCTTGAGCAGAAAGTTGAGCATTAAATAATTTCAAAAATTTATGTGCCACGTTTAATAAAGGTAAGTGTTGTTTATTGTCATGTCTCTTCATGAGTTTGAAGAAATCAAAATCATCCGGATCGGCATCGGAAAGGAAATCTATTCCTCCGGCAAATACGTCCAGGCGGGAAACCGTAACCGGGAAAACTCTGGGTCCTAGGAAAGGAAAAGGCTGTTTCTCTTCGAGAATCGCTTCAGGAATCAGGAAAAAGGAATAGGTGACTGAATCCAAGACTTCTTCCAGAAACAGCACACCCCAGAGTTTGGGAGGACAATTGTGAGTGGTGGGAGAACAACCCAAATCCAAAAAAAAATCCAGAGAAGAAATGAAGAAAATTCTAAATGTTGCCCGGTATTTCCGTCTAGTTTAACTTTTATCATCAAAATTGAGTTTAATAAATGAAATTTCTTGTTGAATAAACTTTCTTCTGTAACAAAAAAATTCTTTTAGTATTTTTATTTAAAGGCTGAACCTTGTTCATGTGACATTGCAAAACAAAATTTAGATTAAACTTGGTCGGCGGTGAATTCTGCATTAATAACCAAGACGGGAGCCGATAAAGAAGAAAAGGTTTGTTTTATTAACCAATCCTCATGAATCTCGTGAATAGTTCTGGGTAACTCCAAAGAAATGTTCGACTCTTTCTCACGAGAACGGGAACTGACTCGGACGGAAGAAGTTTCTGGGGAAACTCGCAAATAAACGATCAAATCTACTCCAAGCTCAGACGAGCGAATGAGTAGATCAAAATTTTTCATCAATAAATGAGATTCAAAGTCGCAAAAATTATACAACCTTCGACGAGCTTCTACGAAATAATTGCTACTGAATATCGATCTTTTCATCACCTTTACAGGTGATGACGTTGTCTGAAGACGTCTATCTAACGTAACTATCTGAGCGGAATGCTGAAAATAATATCAATAAGGACCTGGGTCCTGGTACATTAAATCCAAGAGATTAATCCTAGCGACATCTCGATACTCCTCAAGAGGTTCTAAAAATGTACAGACCTGGCCATCTGCTGAAAACCTGTTAGTGGAAGTTGTTTTTCCGCAACCGATATTTCTTTCAATAATGATCGTAAGCGGTCGAGTTTTACTCAAATAAATTCCAAAAGGCAGATTCTTCTCCCAATCGATGAACGACTGTATAGAAGGTTGAGTCAATCACAGTTGTCAAGGGTGTACGTCTGAAGATCTAACCTCGAAGGATGTTCCAGGTCTTGGAGAGACTGTTCCAGGTTGATCTCCCTCAAATAGAGCAAGACGGTCCAGGTGTACCACTTTCTGACGTGAATGAGGAGATCTTCGGATTCTATAAACAACATCATTTATCCGGTTAACCGCTAAATATGGGCCTTCCCAATTTCTTTGTAGTTTTGGACATCGTCCTTTCTGTCTTCGGGGTCAAAAGAGCCAGACCGTATCTCTGGGATTGAATTTTGAATCCCTGGCTCGAATATCGTAACGATTTTTGAATTTGTCCAAAGCCATAGCAATTCTACTCCTAGCGAAGATATGGATCTTTTTCTAAATCTGACGGAAGTCAAAGATTTCTTCCAGTAAGCATGAGGGCTGGCGTCTGTTTTGTCGTCTCATGAATCGCAGATCTGTAAGATAAGAGAAAGAAAGGGATCCAAGAGTCCCAGTCCCTTTGATTCTGCTCTACAAAGGACGACAAATATTGTAGTAAGGTTTGATTCAGACGCTCTATCATGCCGTCAGATTGCGGATGCAAAGGAGTTGTACGAGTTTTTCTCACCCCTAATATCTGAGTAACCTCCTTCGTTAAGGTTGACTCAAAATTTCGGCCTTGATTAGTATGAAGTTCTAGAGAAACTCCGTGTCTACAAATAAACTCTTTAACGAACGCCTGAGCTATAGTGGAGGCTTCTTGATTAGCCAGAGGAACCACTTCAGGCCACTTGGTAAAATCATCGGCAATAACCAGAGCATATTTATTTCCAGATTAGGTTGTCGGAAGAAGTCCGAGAATGTCCATTGCTATTCTCTCAAAAGGAGCTCCCACGTTGTAAACTTGAAGAGAGCTATGTTCTTCAGCTCGAGGTCCTTTCTTTGCCGTGCAGATTCGACATCTTCGGCACCAATCTTCAACGTCCGTCCGGCAACGAGGCCAAAAGTAGAAGTTACGTATTCTGCCTAGAGTTTTATCCGAGGCGAAGTGTCCGCCTGTAGGAGAATCATGGTGAAGAGCAAAAATCTCTGGAACTTGTCTCCTAGGAACCGAAAGTTGCCACCTGATTTCCTTCAAGTCTGCTGATTCCCATTTTCGGTATAAAATTCCGTCAATTAAAAGGATAGAGTTTCATTGAGTCCAATAAATTTTCAAATCTGGCTCGGCTGAAGATATATCCTGCCAGTCCGGGCGAGTCTCCGTTTCCTTCCAGGACTTAACTTGAGTTGAAGTGCTGTCCTCTTGTTGAGATTTTTTCCATTCCTTCAGGTCATCTTCGAGAGAAACCTTCCGTACTAAAGAAGGGGGGTTTTGGTTTTTCTCTAATCGTGCACACTGTTTACACTCTGGCATTTCTTCACGGGATCTTCGGGAGAGAGTATCGGCATTTTCATGATGAATTCCAGCTCAATGATGAATATCAAAATCGTACTGTCCGAGCCTTTCTAACGATGTAGCTACCTGAACTTCAGGGGATTTGAACAAAAGTAACCATTTGAGGGAAGCATGATCCGTTTGTATCAAAAATCTCCTACCGTACAGATAATGATGATAATGTACCACGGTCTTAACAACGGCCAAAAGTTCTCCACGAGTCGCACAATAATTCCTCTCGGTTTCACTTAGAACTCTGCTGAAATAACTGATCGCTCTCTCCTGACCTCCCTGAATTTGTGACAGAACCCGCCTATTCCTGAAAGAGAAGCATCTGTATCCAAATTAAAAGGAAGTGCGTCCTCTGGATAGGCTGAAATCGGCGAAGAAATGAGATTTTCCTTTACTTTCTTGAAAGCTTCTTCGCATTCCGGGGTCCAGTCAAAAGGAATCTTGATTCCGGTTAAGTGATGGAGAGGTTTAGCTATGCTAGCAAAACCTTTCACAAATCTTCTGTAATAAGTACAAAGGCTCAAAAAGCTTTGAATTTATTCTTTATTTTTAGATGTCAGCCAAGAAGAAATCTTTTCGATTTTGGACGTGTCGGTCTTCACACCTTGAGCTGAGACGATGTGTCCGAAGAAGCCTACTTCGCTTTCGAATAAATGGCATTTTTTCGGGCTCATTTTCAGGCCTGCTTGCTTCTGCCTAGTGAAAACTTGTTTAAGATTATGAACTTCTCCTTCTTCAAAGTTCTTGCCAAAGACGATTATATCGTCTGAATGAACGAGGCATATTTTGCCAGTGAGCCCATGGAGAACAGCTTCCATCATTCGTTCAAAGGTAGCCGGGGCGTTACTTAAACCGAAAGGCATGACCTTGAACTGCCATAATCCTCCTAAACCCGTCACAGAAGCTGTTTTTTTTTTGTCGAGAGGATCCATTTTCACCTGTCAGTATCCACTCTAAAGATCTATAGTGCTGAACCAAGTTGCACCAGCTATCAGGTCGAGTGTCTCGTCGATTCTAGGTAGAGGGTAAGAATTTATCTTTGTTATGTCATTCAGCTTCCTGTAATCGATACAAAATCGTTTAGATCCGACCTTCTTGTTAACAAGGACGATTGGTGAGGCCCAGGGACTAGACGATGGTTCGATCACGTCATTCGTTAGCATGTCTTCCACGAGCTTCTTCACCTCTTCTCGGGCTTTGAGAGCGAGTCTTCGAGGAGCCTGTTTCATGGGTGAACTCTCTCCAACGTCGATTTTGTGCTTGACGGAAGTACATCGGCCCTTATCACCACTATCCTTGGCGAAAGAATCTGTAAACTCCAGCAAAAGAGATCTAAACGATTCTAACTGACCTGTATTTAACGAAATCGCGGATTTCTCAACAAGGCTCTGTAAATGTGAAGGGAAATGTTGCAAATCGTCTTCAGAAAGTTCTATTCCTCGAATTTGAGGAGGAGTCCAATAAATTCCATTCCTATTTGTACAAAGACCTATTTCGCGATTGTTTGAAGCTAGTGAATTTCTCTTGGTCGAGATAACACTGTTATGAGCAGTGAGAAAGTCTATTCCCAAAATACCTTCATCCTCTATATCTGCTATAAAAACCTTATGTGGAGAGTCGATACACTCAAAAAAATTAATTTGGACAGTAACCTGTCTTAAAACCGGGGTCGTTATTCCAGTGGCTGTTTGCAGTGATAAAGAGGGAACAATCTGGTCATTGGATTCAAAGAGATCCGATCGAACTACGGTCACTTCCGCGCCGGTGTCTATTACACGAATACAATCGACGCCATTTACAGTACCGCGCGCGTAAAGACCAGACTGCGCAGACTTCCAATTAAAAACTGTTCTCTAAGAGGGCTTTCACTTTTAGCAATCCGCGATGATTTAAGCCCTGACAACTCATGCGAGATTAGTTTTTTGGACGAGTTTCTGCTCAGAGCTCGATTGAGGATTTCCCTCCCGTATTTCTATATCTTTTTTTTGCCAATTATAGGAGTTCCGATTCGAATTTTGCATCGGTTCTCCTGTAATTTTCTTAAACAAAAAACAATGGTTGGCGTCATTTCCAACTTTCTTACAAAATAAACGAGATAAGACAGTTTGATCTGTCGTAACCGCGCTTTTGATTTCGCGTTTGTCATTCTGGTTTTGAAGAAAACCACGATTTTCTTGTTTAAAATTATTATTACTATTTCGATTTCTATAATTCTGAGGCTTGGTCTCCCCCAAGCGCTCAAAATCCCGTCTTTCTGAGGTGTTTTTGGACACTTCAATTTGGCGAAGTTCGCCTTACCCGAAATATTGCTTTCGCATGGCCTCCACCTCGAGAGCTTCGGCCGTTGCCTCTCGCATGGAAGTTGAACCTGATGTTCCAACAGCCATTTTGATTTCCGGATCTCTAATTGCGTTTAGAAAAGCTTGAGTCGCTGATAAATTACGAGACGGCTCGTGATCTGGTAAAGCTACACGAGAAAGCCGTTCAATATCTTGGCTAAGTGACGCGAGGTCTTCGTCTCGTCCTTGTCCCTGGTCTGTAATTGAGCTGTGTACTGTTTCGTCAGATGGTCATTTCCGTATCTCAATTAAAGCGTGGAGTTGAGTTTATCATAATCGGAAATTTCTTTTTCTGACAATGCTGTCAATACATTCAAAGCGGGAGTTCGAAGGCAAGAGGCAGGGCTGTGAGCCTTCATGGCGGAGTCCCACTGATTATGTTTTGCTACTGTATTGAATTGTCTCTCTTACTCAGACCATGGAATTTTTCCATCAAAAACAGGCGGTTTTGTAGAACAAAAAGGTTTCTCGAATATTTGAGAAGAAACCCGAGGAATTCTTGAATCATTTGTGACGGGTTTTGAGTCCGCACGAATAATGTGGGGGGGGGGGGGGGGGGGAAGAGACAATTAGAGACGGGGCGGATGTGAAAGGTAAAACTTGGTGTGTGTATTTTTGCAAAAGGGGTCGACTTAAACTAAGAGGTACAAAAGGGTTGTAGACTTGAGCGGGGGCTGATCACGCCTCAGCCCTTGGCGTTACTTAATATTAACTTACAGATACGCGCGCGGGGGGGGGAGTGTGGGAGGTGACGGGGAATATGAGGTCGGAAGGGTTGGTATTGCGAGGGGAGGGTGGTCTAGTGTGACGGGGAGTGTGAGGTAGAAAGGGTTGGTATTGCGAGGGGAGGAGCAGATCGGCGGTAGAATGCAGGCTAACCTGGCGTCGTCGGCGTGGGTGTAGAATGGTGTGCGTGTGACGGTGTGTGTGTGTCGGGGGCTCTTTCTCTCTCTCTCTCTCTCTCTCTCTTTCTCTCCCTCTTCGTTTCTCGTGGACTTTGCTTCGGCGACGTGGTACTGCCTCGCAGGTCGGGGTCGTAATGCTGCTGGCGCTCGGCTCTGCCGAGCGTCGGGGGGCTTTGGTTATGTTCGGGCCTTTCCCGACGGGACAGGACTCACCCGTTCGGCTCTTCCCCGCAGGTTTGGGGTTTGTTATGACTTGCACTCTAGGTGCAACGTCACACATTTAATCGATTCAAACGAGAATAACATGGCTGAACGTGAAATGGAGGCTCGGAAAAGCCAACCTTGTTTTCTACCCGTGATCTACAAATTGGGGAATTGTCTAACTCCCTAATAAAAGGCACCGACCTTGAGTCATGAACATCCTGGCATCGACCTGGATGTTGGACTCCCTGGACAGCAGGAGAGAGAACAGGGGAAAGCAATGGAGTAACAACTATTGGGACTCGAGGAGAAACAGCCGGCTGTCCAGAACCGCTCATTTGATGTACAGATTGAAGCGCCGCCACAGTCGTCCGGAGCAGGTCATGTAGACTGGTTACCGAACGTTCCCGCTGTTCTTGTTGCTCTTGAAGCAGCTGAACAAGTTGTTGTTGTTGTCGTATAGCGGCTTCTTGTTGTTGGTTAGCCGCATCCAGAAGCTGCCGTTGATGTCGTTCGGCGGCTTCTTGTTGCTGTCGCTAATGACGTTCGGCGGCTGCGTGTTGTTGGTTCATTAATCTCAGGAGATCGATTTGAGAGAATGAGGCCACCGAAGGCACGGGAAGAGGGTCTACTGAAGGTGTCGATCCTGCTTCAGGGACTCGCGGATTTTCTGTAATTTCTTCTCCGCCACTTTTCCGTCGCCGAGAGTGTGTCATACGACTGATGCTCATGGTTTACTTCACGCACTGAATTGACTCAAATAAGATGAAACTCAAGGTCCCACTTTTCACACCAGTGTCACGTTCTTGGACGTTACGAAAATAAATATGGATTTGTGAGTTTGATTATCAAGCCAAAATCAAAGACGTTGATGAAATACTGAGAAAAAGCTTGAATTGCAGGGTACGTGTTTCTAGTTTTAGGTCTGAAACAAAACTGTTTTCACAATAATGTTGGTTGACGCAGCAACCTTATTCTTTTCAAAGACATAAGGGGTTTATAAATGTATTTTGTTTATGATGACTACTAGATCAATAAAAGGGGGCAAAACGGGTGATTTTACCCTTTGTAACAATATATATATATATATGTAACGGACAGCTGTTCAAAATCGCAACAATGTCAACCGTGCCCGTGACATACGCAAAATGTATATATATCATATATATCATCCAACAACAGCTCCGGAAGAGTATAAAACTGGAGCACCGCGAAGAGCGGTTACTAGTTGCCGATCAAAGCGCCGAACTGCGTCACAGTGTAGAAGGATAATCAAAGTTATTAGACCAGTTGACCGGCAAAGCGCCGAGCTGCATTATATTAAAACGAAATGTTGCTCGCCTAGAGAACATTATCGAATTTAGCTTCAAGTTTAGGAATAGGAACCTCAAGCAAAACGCTTAGTTCCAACATTAGGGAAGACATTGTTCATCAGAGTCCACGATAGCCCGGGACTGCTAAAGAGTTAGAAAAGATATAAACGTTTGAGCTGTAGGGAGATTTAGAAGCAGAACCGACGAATTCTGTTAGTTTTATTATTGCTTCAAGTTCATTTTTCTATTTTTATCCTCTACGGTTATATTTTGTAAAACCTTATTTTGTCTTCAGACAAAGACCATTGTATCTGGATTGATCGCTATTAAACTTATGTTATAGTCAAGCATGCACTCGTCTGTCTCGCTGTCGACGCATCCCTCGAATACATAACGTTATCTTGAAAAGGGGAGGGAAATAAAACCAACAGTCAGCCAAGGATTTCCCTGGTCTGAGAGGTTAGCGAGGTTTTGGGTCAATAACCCACAACAAAATATAGGCAGGCGACTCTGTTTACTCCGAGTTCGCGATTGGAAGGGAGTACTGGGAAAACCGTATCTCCGACCAGGTGACATACACTTTCTTTCACTTGTCTCCAGTTGAAGCAACTAGTCTGGTCGAGAAGTGAGTTTACTGAGAAAAATCGTTAGAATGGTCTTAAAAATATGGCGATTGGTGCATTGGATTCAGAATTTGAAATGACGAAACCGGTATTTTTTAATTAATCTGCCATTAAAAATTTCAATAGTTATAAACAAAAAACGAAAAGAAAAAAAGGGAGTCTCCATTTTATAGCTATAATTTCAAAAATATGAAAGATAAATGAATTTTGAAAAAAGATCCTAAAAGAGGAGGAAATTTCCGATGAAAAAGTCCGTACTCCCGGAATTCTAGCTTTATTATTTATAATTTTAATTTAACGTTGAAAATAGGGCTCCGCGCGGCCGTTTCGGTGCCTAGGCGTCACCGCCTAGCGAAGCATGCAACACGAAACAATTTTTTTATAACATTCAATATTAATTTAAAGATTTGAATAAATTGGAGTGTTATCTAGACACTTGAAGGAATGTAGGCTTACCAAAAAAAAATTTTCAACTCGATTTTCGTTTAAGTTATTTCATTGTTAATTAACTCATTTTTCGTAGACTTGACTTTTCATAAAATCACTTGTGAAAGTTTAAAAAATGGGTCTATAAATTGTTTTTTCTTTTGTGAGCTCTTCTTATATGAATAATAAACAAGATTCAGCGGTGAAAGTTTGTAAAAGTTTTTTCATTTGTTAATAATGATTTTTCAAAGTTATCAAAAATGGAAAAATCCGGCTAATGTTATGAAAAAAATTTTTTTTCATAAATCTTGAATTTTGGTTGTATTTAAATTAATATGTTGCGTTTGTTAGCTTGGCTGAAAATTTTTTAACGTGTATTGTTTAAAAATTTATTATAAACAAATAGACAAGTTGAATATTTTTGAAAAATTTTTTTTGGTCATTCTATTGTCTTAGTGAAATAATGATTTTAAAAAAAAAAAAATTTTCTCAAAAAAATTATCTAATTGTTCAAAACTGTTTTTTTCATTTATCCACCATTTAAATTATTTATTTAGAAATAATTTTTTTTCTAAAAATCATCATATACAATTGTTAATATAATTATGAAAAAAATTTTTTTCTCTATTTTAATTTTCATTGTTTATTTTATACACAATTTGTTATAAACAAATTTATGTTTTTATTTCATTTTTTTTTTCGTTGCTTTAAAAAATTACCAATACAGCCATGTGCATCAGATTTGTAAAAAAAATTTTTCTCCATTTATTATTGAATTTTAAAATACTTTACCCCAACAAAGTTGGAGCTGTCAACTATTTTATCAACTTAATAATTGTCATAACTTCCAAACTATTGATGATACGGTCTTCAACATTCAGGACGATCTTTTAGACAACTTATTGATTTACATAATAAATTTGTTTTCTCCTTAATATCTACTATGGTTCTATTTTTATAAACATTTGTTTATAAAAAAAAGCATTACATCTATTTTTAAATGATGATATCTTGTAAACTATTGAAGTTACGGCTTTTGTGATTGAAGACAATTCTATAGAGTAATTATTGGACTGCTTAATAATAATTTTTTTATATTTTTTATTCCATTTGTTTATCAGTTTTTTTTATTTATTCAAATCATTACACGGTTAAAGGTACATTTTTTGGATTTTTACGTCACATTTATATTCACACACACAACAGCGGAATTCGTGTACATATTTTTAGTCAGTAAATGTACAATCGTTGCTATATGTAGTTGCGTGTGTTGTGTATCAAAACTTTTATTATTTTATATTGTAAATTAACTCTAATTAGTAAATTAGATAATCTATTACTAATTTAGTTAATTTATTCGTTACATATTTATTGTTAATTAAATTAATTGTAATCGTTTGTATCATTTATTAACATGGACATTAAGAGGTTATGTTTTGCGTGTGAGAAAACTTTGAGTGTTGGTGTTGTGAAGAATATTAAAAAACAAGGTATTCAAACATTAATTAGAAAGAGTAAAAAGTACGGTGATGACAAGTGGAAATTGCTCGAGAAATCGACTGAAATTCGTGTTCACGATCAGTGTTATCTAGAGTATTCGACTGGGGTTTTCAGAATTCCAGAAGCTGCAGATTCTCCACGCCCGGGACGATCTTCACGGGCTAGTTCCACTGATAGTTTCGACTTCAAGTCACTGTGTCTGTTTTGTCAAAAAAGTTACGCTAAAGAACGTGGAAACAAATGTATAGTTGTTACAGACTCACTGAAAGATAAGTTGTTGCAAGTCGCAGAGGAACGTAATGATGACCTCGCAGTAAACGTAATCTCTATTATTAATACAACACCATCTTTAGTCGATGTTCAAGCTCGATATCATTCTCGTTGTTTTAAAAAATTTATATACATTCCGAAAGCACCTACTTCAACTGAAATCCCGGATCCACGCGTACAAAATACCTTACAGTTAATATATAATTACATTGAAAATCATGACGAGTGTCAATTTTCCACGAAAGAGTTGAAAAAAGTCGGTAACAACGAGATATCAGGTGGAACAATTTTGAAATACTTAAAACTGAAATATAACGAAGACATCACGATAATAAAACGTCCCCGAAAAGATATCACTATCTGCTATTGTGGTATTAGATCATTTCCAGTAGATGAGTTCTGGTACTTACAGAGAGAGGAGAAAAAAGAAGATGAAAAATTAAGAATCATTAAAACTGCTGCAGAAATGATACCGAGGCAAATTAAAAGCACTAGTTATGATAGCAAAACGTATCCTACTTCAGTAAGTTTTTTTGATAATGTGGAAGACGATATTCCCAATTACTTAAATATTTTTTTGAATGAGGTTATGTTAGAAAAATTTACGAAGAAGAAAGATAAATTGAATCTCAGGATGGATAGTTCGACGAATATTGGGTTGCCTGCAGACGAAAATACCGTACTTGAAGGTATGTAAAAATTACAATGCTCGGCTTTACTTTCTGTTTTGTTTTATAACAATTATTTTTATTTATTTTTTTTCTAGATCGAAATAAAACCGATGAATTTGCGTCATATGATGATCAGCAGAAGAAAATGGAGCTAAAAAAAAATTATTCAGCACATTCAATTATTTGCGCGCTACGTCCCAAGTCATTCATCTCAACTCTCCATCATGCTACTGGTCTTTACGTGAATCGCAAGAGTGGTTCTAAGTTTATTGTGAATCTTCTTTCAAATTTAGGGGTGTGTTCTTCGTACTATGATGTTGCTTTACATGAAATATCTGCTATAAAAGCAGAAGTAACAACTATAACACCACCAGTTTTTGCTCAGTATGTGTATGACAATGCCGATCATAATGCACAAACACTTAACGGCAAAAATACAATACATGTAGCTGCTGGAATAGTAGCAATTAATCCTCCATCTGCTCTAGGAACAGATACTCCGGTACCAAAGTTGAACAAAATTACCTAAAGCCTCTGAAGTTGCTTCTTTTGGCAATGTTCAGCTGAAAGAGTATAATGATTGTGGTACTTCACTAAAAACCATAATATATGAAGACGTCCTGAAGTATAAATTTGGTAATTTTGAGCCGGGATTAACACCAGTATACACGACTTACATTTGGGGTCGTTATCTAAAAGTGTGGAACTTACCAACCCTCCGAGGATTTTTAGAAAAAGTTTCTAATAAAATACAGTTCAGTGTGTCGAGAGTACTTATTTTACCAATAATTGACCAAGACCCTTGTAACCTTCAAACAATTTATACAGCCTTGCATTTTGCGGTCAATCACGCTAAACAGATTCAAATGAAAACGTGTTTCGTTACGTTTGACTATGCTCTTTGGATCAAAGCTAAACAAATTCTTTGTAATACTCAAGACGAAGAGTTGAAAAGTGTACAGCTTCGTTTGGGTGGCTTCCATCTTCTCATGTCTTACTTAAAACCAGTGGGTACTATCATGGGTGGTTCAGGGATTAAGGAACTATTTACTACTGTTTTTGCGACAAACTCAGTGGAAAAAATGTTAAATTGTACTGTGTATTCGAGAGCTGTTCGAGCGCATATTTTAGCGGCAACTGCGATCGGCGAGTCTATTGCAAAGACTGCCGAGTCAGAAGAAAATATCTGCAGTCATGACAATATCGCTGGCATAAAAAGTTTTGATCCTCGCAGAGCTCCTCCGTTGACCATGAGTGTGCAGCGAACTATCAATGAAAAAAAAAACAAACTGTCAACTTTGTTACAAGATTTCAAAGATAATCCTCCATCTTTGGACTCTATAAACGAGGACGATGACTGTAGGGCAATGTTCAACTTGTTTTCAAGTGCTTTGGAAACACTCAAATCACGAGGTCCAACAGCTGAACTTTGGCTGCAGTATTTTCATATCGTTATGATTGCTGTATAATTTATTGAAGCTGAAAGGAACGGAAATTGGGGCCTACATTTATTGTGCGTTCGTGAAATGTTGCCAATATTTCACGCTGCAGGTCACTTCAATTACATCAAAGGCGCACAAATTTATCTGCAGGATATGCAGAAGTTAGGCGACATTATGGATCCTGGTGAATACCTAAGTTTCACCGAGAGAGGCTTGTTCACAATCAGAAGGACTAATAAACCATGGTCTGGTGTATGGTCTGACATGACAATAGAGCAGACAGCAATGCGATTCTTTGGAACAGGAAAAGAAGGAACCAAACATGGTCGTACTATGAGTGAAAGTGTCGTTTCTCGATTTATATTAGGTATGCCTTATGCGTCTGATATTTTGGATCAATTGGAGCAAGTAACTAATTGCAGAAGCGCATCATCCGACCAACACGTCGAATTAACATCTAGTCGACAAAAACAAAATAAAGAAGATGTTGAATCCGCGCTGTAAATTAGCGGCATTCTTTTTCACGTTTTACAGTCTTTAATCCTAATCTCTGCGTGGACATTTTAGTCACGTTTTAAGGTCATAAACTATTCAACTGCTGGAAGTTCCCATCCCTTATGGACGAATTGCGTCGACTGATTTGCAAAAAAGGATACTCCTTACGCCGTTCTGCCACATCTGGCAGCCAGTCTTGCAATCTCGACAAATTCTCTACTTTCTACTCGTAAATACCTTTGCCTACCTACCAATCCTCTAATCTTCACCTTTCGTTCCTTGTTTTTTTTATGACGTGTATCCTAAAACGCCCGCACGTGCATCGCACATTGGGAATGTACGTTTCTGCTTCTGGCTCACGTGCTCACTCCCACTCCCAAGCAAAATTCATCCCTTCTCTCAAGGGACAATCCTACCCCTTCCAGTAGTTTTTTGGCCATCGGAACTTAGCTAATTTTTAAAACCTACCTTTAGGGTCAGATTCGTTTCGACCAACGCGAAGAGAAGACCAACTTACTCTACTGCCACAACTTCTTCTCACTACCCCGCGTGAATCTCATACAACCGAACTCAACAGTGTATTCAAATTATTTCAAGTCTGTTAATAAATATATTTGTTGACTAAACCTTATAACATTGAATCATCTTTGAGTCAAACGCGATTGTCTCAAGGAAGCCAGTGCATCGAAAATCTTTCCCGATTGGTTTGACGAGGATTTACAACCCTCGTTGGTAAAAAATCTCTTACCGCCATCGATGCCGAGCGCAAACAGAAGATATTGAAATATTTAAATACTGGTTCGATGATCACGGTATCTTCGAACATCGACCGGAAAAGCTCATATCTTTATCTACCGGACTAGTTGGTGATGAGACGATAAATTGCCATCGAGCTTTTGAAAAAGGTTTTGAAGGTATTGCAAAAATGGTTGATGTTAATGCGGAAAATTTTAAACACAGCAAATGAAACTGTGTCAAAACTTTAGTTGCAACTACCCCTGTAATCGAGATAGATAATGAAAAAATTCCGATTAACACAACATTGCTCTTTCAAAAGATTGCTGCTAGTCTGGTGGACAAAAAGGATTTGATGAAAGACGCAATATCTTTTGAGTTATCACCATATCCGATGGCTCTTTTTAATGAGAGTGGAATCGTGCGCGAAAATAACAAATCCGAGCTTTATAAATCTTTAAATAGCACTTCATACACTAAAAAAGATTTTGTAGATGTCAAGTTCGTGATTGATGGAGGTTACTTACTTCACAAAGTTGGCTGGCCGAGAAATTCAACATTTGATGAAGTTTTCGCAGCCTACGAATCTTTTATCATTGAACATTATTCTTCTGATACCACCATAGTTTTCGATGGGTATAATCAATCGAATATAGGAATCAAATCATATGAGAGATATAGACGTGTCATAGTAGGGGAGCCCAAGAAGGGATTTTGGGTTTTATTTAAGCCCGACAGAACAATATAAGGGAGGAAACCTTGCACCCTGTTATGAACGACCACCATATATGAACCCTTAATATACAATGGTGCGTCTAGGGTAGCCAATCAGATTAGTAAAAATAAATCGATCCTCAAATTAATTCGAGCTCGTCAGATTAATAGAAGGTAAGTTAATTACATGGAAAAAAGCGTCAATTTCAATATTCTGACGATTTGATCATGATATGAGAGAATAAGCGAGTAATTAGTTTGCAAAAAAAAAACGTCACCTGGAAGTATTCGAGCGCGGTTATTTTTTTTTAATTTAAAGGAAATCATGTAAAAATTAGGGATATAATATAATCTGACGGTTTCTACAACGTAAAAAAGCTAAAATTATTGATAAAGTGAGGTACGTGCAAGTGCTGAGAACTATGTATTTCCGACTCCGCGCCTCTCTCCCCTTCTCACTCTTTCTCTATTTCTCACTCTCTCGCACCGTCCCCCCACTACTTTCTGCGGCCATGATGCCATCTCAGCTGATGGCTAGTCGTACATTTAATATGTATTCCCTATCCGTAGTTAGAGTAGTTAGAGTGAGCATTTTATTTAATAACAGCCATATTTTTCTTAGGATTGTTTTCAAAAACTGAGAATTATTAATTGAGGATATAACAAGTAATTTTTTTCAAAAAAAACATAAACAAGCAGTATTTATTTTTTTGTAAATAACTTTTGAAGTTGGTGACTTGCGATGATTCACGTGAGTGGAAGTAAGTGAGCGATAGTCGGTAAAGAAAGACAGCACTAGTGAGTGAGAAAGAAAACAATAGCCATTGACTATTGGTGTCCTTTACATGTCACGGTACTACCTTAAGCTGTCAGAACAATGAAATTCCTCCACATAATTATCAGATTATAGGTTAGCACAACAAGGACATCGAGCTGAACTGTCTGCATATAAATCTGATGAGCTTGAGTATTTCAAGGTCACTATTTTTTTTTTACATTTTCAAAAATCGGCTGTGAGTTCTGACTGCATCCAAATCGTCAGTCTTTTGAATAGGATACCTTTTAGAGGTCACTTAACATTCCCCCTGAATATCTGATGAGCTTAAATAATTTTTTTTTTTTTCATTTTCTACCCCTTCGTGCTGCCACCCCCGACTTGTAAGCCGGCAGATTAATACTTCTCTGTTACCGGAAGCACATAGGGCGTATACGATATTAATGTCTGACGCACTCGAGTATTTCTTTATAATAAATTTTTTTTACATTTTTGAAAATTAGTACCTACTTCCCCCGGCAGTAAAAGAGCATATATCATATGAACTTTTTTTCTTTTTAGTATCTAATCTTTATGATCCAATAGGTTCTCGCAGCGCTAAAGTGACTCACCATTTAGCCTCTTGGGATTCCCTACTATAACAAGAAAGTAGCGCCTGAAATTAGTTTTACACCAGACATGAAAACGCCACGAGAGAAAGATCTATTCTTATCAAATTATAAAAACAAATCTAGATTCGTTGAACATTTGATTTATTACTTGGAAGGGCGTCATCAATTATCAGTATTTCAAGCTCCAGAAGATGCAGATTTATTGATTGTACAAACGGCAATCGATATAGCTAATATTGTTAATAAACGAGTCGTCGTGGTTGGTACCGATGTTGACTTAGCGGTATTAGTAATTGCTCTTACTCCCGAAGGAAAAAGCGTCGACATGCTGAAGCCGAAAATTTTGAAGCAGTCAGAAAGTGTAATAACTTCTCACGAAAACATTATGATAAAAAAATTCATACTATTTGCACATGCTTTCTCTGGCTGCGATACGGTAAGCTCCATTTTCCATAAAGGCAAGAAATCATTGTTGAAGTTGCTACAAGATGATATAACAGCCCAGGAACACGCAGAAGTTTTCTACAACAGTAATTCTTCTCGGGAAGAAATCAGAAAGGCTGGAGAAAATATTATGCTGAAGTTGTACAAATCTACATTAGCGACAATCGGTGAATGCCGAGTGGATCGTTTTGGTGATGTAGCACGCAAGTCATCTGCCCTCAACTTAGCTTTACTGCCACCAACATCCGGGGCAACATTTCAGCATTCATTACGCACTTTTTTACAAGTTCAGCTTTGGTTAGGAAATGTTTTCAATCCTGAAAACTACGGATGGAAGAAGACGGAAACAATGTTTCTTCCCATACGTACAGAAGATCCATTAGCCCCTGCAGAACTTTCAACTATAGTACATTGTTCTTGCACCACTACTAATCGTAGCAAGAATTGTGGATGCAAGAAAGCAGGGTTACGTTGCACCAGAGCTTGTAAACATTGCCGGGGCGAAACTTGCTTGAATTCTGCGGATATTGTTGTACCGGAAATTGATGAGTTAGAAGAAGAAACCGAATATGTGATTAAACCTGGCTATCTAGAAATTATGAAGAGCATTTACGGTACTTATAGTGATGACAGTGATGATGAAGTAAATGAAGACGATCATACGGGAGATCCACCCCACGAGGTTCCTGAAGAACTGCCAAGCCAGCCATCAACATCAGACGAGCAGCCAGCGAAAAAACGACGAATAAAAAAATAATTTTTAAAACGAAATAAAGAAAAATTCAATTTTAAACAATTGTATGCATTGAAATACACTGATTTTTTTGTTAATAATAAATACTTCTGAAAAAATCTTACTGAAGTACTCCTTTGAAATTCTTTATTTCCAAATTCCTCTCAAATTTTCACTTTTTAATTTTAAAATTGCAATTACTTTGAACTGCATGGGAAAATATTCTGTTCTACGCATATTTTTCAAAATTTAAACAACAGAATCTAGAATCATAGACGTAAGTGGCGAACACGAGTAAGTATTTTCATTCTTTTTTACGCAAGTCTGATTGGGAAATTGTAAAAAGTTCATTCAATTCTGTAAATTTTTCCCGGGCTGCACACTGGCAAAAATTTTGAGTTTTTTCTTTGACAAACATTGAGTAAATTCAATATTCCAAAATTGAATTAAAACAGCAAGTGCAAAATGAATTATTAGCGTTAAGTAAGAAAATAAGGACAATAAAATCCAAAAAATGTACCTTTAACCATGTAATAATTTGAATAAATAAAAAAAACTGATAAACAAATGGAATAAAAAATATGAAAAAATTATTTTTAAGCAGTCCAATAATTACTCTATAGAATTGTCTTCAATCACAAAAGCCGTAACTTCAATAGTTTACAAGATATCATCATTTAAAAATGAATGTAATGCTTTTTTTTATAAACAAATGTTCATAAAAATAGAACCATAGAAGATATTGAGGAGAAAACAAATTTATTATGTAAATCAATAAGTTGTCTAAAAGATCGTCTTGAATGTTAAAGACCGTATCATCAATAGTTTGGAAGTTATAACAATTATTAAGTTGATAAAATAGTTGACAGCTCCAACTTTGTTGGGGTAAAGTATTTTAAAATTCAATAATAAATGGAGGAAATTTTTTTTTACAAATCTGATGCACATGGCTGTATTTGTAATTTTTTAAAGCAACGAAAAAAAAAAAAAAATAAAAATATAAATTTGTTTATAACAAATTGTGTATAAAATAAACAATGAAAATTAAAATAGAAAAAAAAATTTTTTTTCATAATTATATTAACAATTGTAAATGATGATTTTTAGAAAAAAAATTATTTCTGAATAAATAATTTAAATGGTGGATAAATGAAAAAAACAGTTTTGAACAATTAGATAATTTTTTTGAGAAAAATTTTTTTTTTTAAAAATCATTATTTCACTAAGACAATAAAATGACCAAAAAAAATTTTTCAAAAATATTCAACTTGTCTATTTGTTTATAATAAATTTTTAAACAATACACGTTAAAAAATTTTCAGCCAAGCTAATAAACGCAACACATCAATTTAAATACAACCAAAATTCAAGATTTATGAAAAAAAATTTTTTTCATAACATTAGCCGGATTTTTCCATTTTTGATAACTTTGAAAAATCATTATTAACAAATGAAAAAACTTTTACAAACTTTTACCGCTGAATCTTGTTTATTATTCATATAAGAAGAGCTCACAAAAGAAAAAACAATTCATAGACCCATTTTTTAAACTTTCACAAGTGATTTTATGAAAAGTCAAGTCTACGAAAAATGAGTTAATTAACAATGAGATAACTTAAACGAAAATCGAGTTAAAATTTTTTTTTTGGTAAGACTACATTCCTTCAAGTGTCTAGATAACACTATAATTTATTTAAATTTTTAAATTAATATTGAATGTTATAAAAAAATTGTTTCGTGTTGCATGCTTCGCTAGGCGGTGACGCCTAGGCACCGAAACGGCCGCGCGGAGCCCTATTTTCAACGTTGAATTAAAATTATAAATAATAAAGCTAGAATTCCGGGAGTACGGACTTTTTCATCGGAAATTTCCTCCTCTTTTAGGATCTTTTTTTAAAATTCATTTATCTTTTATATTTTTGAAATTATAGCTATAAAGCGGAGACTCCCTTTTTTTCTTTTCGTTTTTTGTTTATAACTATTGAAATTTTTAATGGCAGATTAATTTAAAAATACTGGTTTCGTCATTTTAAATTCTGAATCCAATGCACCAATCGCCATATTTTCAAAACCATTCTAACGATTTTTCTCAGTAAACTCACTTCTCGACCAGACTCAACGGCCTACCAGCCCTGGTCTTTCCAAAGGGAGCAACTGCGGAGGTGCTTGTTCACATTCCTAGGCGGCTTTGGTAAATCCTAAGTCCGTATACTTCGATTATCAGGGATTTTTGAGTCTGATAAGCAGATCCAGCTTCTACCCATCGGAGGGGGTTCCTTATAAATCTATTAAAATTAACAAAGAACACTCGAATGACGGGTTTATCACATAGGCTGTGGCTCAGGATAAGCCGCACTCGTTACAATATATATTGTTACGTGGCATTTCAATTAGGCCTGCTCGTTACAAGGTACTCCCTGAACCCTGGGCGGAATCCCGGGATAAGGGTTCGGAAATCGAGTCGCGAAATAATCAGAAAGAGAGCGCCAGAACTGGAGTCACGCACCCGGGCTTCGACAGGGATGAAATGGCGAAGTAAGAATAAGATATTGCAGGCTTTTGTTTTTATTTTTTTTTTGAGTACACCGGCCACCATCCAGCAACCAACTCCGACGCCGAAGAGATTTCGAGGCAAGGCGAAACCGCGGAGATCTCGCGGGAAGGATACCGAGGCTGCGGAGGGGGAGACAACGCAGATCCCTGCAACGCGGGAATCCAAGGCGGACGCGATTCCCGCTGGCGGCCGGCGCGCCGCAGCCTCCCCGCTCACCCCGCCTACGCCCAACCAAGGCAACCGCGAGAGACCAGCTAGCGACGAGGGAGCACCACCTCGCCCAACCCCAGGACCCCGTAGAGCTGCGCGGGAGACGACATCGCGATCTAGCCTTAAGTTCTGCGCCGCGTAGCGACGACAGGTGCGCGGCAGGTTGCGCAATCCCCAAAATCAATGACAGATCGATTGTTGCGCATTCTTAGGGTGATGACGTCACGAAGGATTTTAATAACGAGATCGGCGTTGCGGCCATCCGAGATCACTCGAGTTCTGGCGAGCAATCTAGAAGCAAGTGTGTCGCGAAATAATCCATGTCCGAGTTTTAGTTTTTTTTTTTTTTGTCGCGCAGAAGAAGGTAGAAATTGCGAGGGGAATGGCAGCCAAGGGTCACGAGGGAGTTGGTCCATTCGTGGCATGGATGTGGAGCGGTAAGCGCTGTTAACCCTCTTGCGAGAGAATCTCGAGAGATAATTAATAAAGGCTTGCCGAGGACGGATAGCCAGTGAGGATTGGCGTTAGCAACAGTACTCGAGATTCTTCAGCCGATACATCTGCTTGGTGACCGTAGCCTGAGTTGCGCGTAAGGAAGTGGCGTTAATTTCGGGTGATCAAGGAGATCGAATCGCGTCACTGGTTGAGCCGAGACATTATTGCCTCGAGTTTGAGTGTAACCGCATTCCGTTACACGGGGTCACTTCAACTTAGTCCGATATAGCCTCAGTTCTCGTATAGGTCGCGAGCAGTCTAACGGGGAGCATTCGAATTCGCGACCGCGTCCCGCTGTCGCGGAGAAGGTTGAGCTCGGGTGCGTGCTAGTAAAAATATTCTTTTGTAGAGGATGGTCGCGGGTGACGCGACGAGCCTCGTTTTCGTTTGGTTTTTAGTATAATCCGTTAGTACTAAGTTGGCGATTAGCGCCATTCTATAGAGGACGATCGCGGGCAGCGCGTCGGGTCCTAGTTTGTTTTTGGTTTTTTTTTTTGTGTGTAAATTAGCGGTTATGATTAGTACAGCAACTAGCGCACGTAGGCCGTAGAGGTCTTCTGGATCCATTCATTTTTTCATTGATTATTTTGTTTGCTCTTTTTTTTTTCTGAAGCTAAGCGTTTGCGTTTGGAAGCGCGAGGAAAAACTTTCGCAGTATTGTTATTATTTTTATTTTTTTTCTGTATTATCGCTATTTGGAAATATATTGTCTAATTTTATCATTGCCTTGTGAAATAACTTGTTGGCGTACGTGTGACGTATCTCTCTCTACCCAAAAATTACCCCTCCCCTCTCCGCGGTACTGAGCTACCGAGTATATGGTCACGGTATATCGTATTACCGATTTCGAGGCGTGTTGATCACGCCAGGCGCCCAACAAATTTCGCGGTATTGTTTCAGGTTCAGGGTACATCGTGGACGCCGATTTATTGTGCACGCGGTAAGTTCTCGGTTATCTTCTCCGAGTGACCGAGGAGCGGGAAAAATCCACGTCACAATATATATATATATATATATATATATATTGTGACGTGGCATTTTTTTATGCCCGCTACAAGGTGCTCCCTGAACCCTGGGCAGAACCAATCGTTAGGGGTTTCAGGGATCGGGTCGCGAAGTAATTGTAGAAGAACGCTACAACTGTAGTCACGCATCCGAGCTTCCGAGAGGAGACAGAGTAGCGAATCATGGTCGACATATTGCAGGTTATTGTTTTTATTCATTTTCTTTCGAGTACACTAGCCCCAGGACAGCGGCCAACTCCGACGTCGAGAATAGTTCGGCGAGGCGGAATAGCGACGATCTCGCGGAAAGGATGCCGAAGCTGCGGAGGGGGAGCTAACGCAGATCCCTGCAGTGCGGGAATGCAAGGCGGACGCGATTCCTGCTGACGGTCAGCGCGTCGCAGCTTTCCCCGCTTATCCCGCCGCCACTGGATCAAGGCAACTGCGAGTCACCGTCCAGCGACGAGGGAGCACCACCCTGCCCAACCCCGGCACACCATAGAGCTGCGCGTAAGACGACATCGCGATCTAGCTTCAAGTTCTGCGTCGCGAAGAGACGACAGATGCGCGCCAGGTTGCGCCATCCCCGAAATCGATAACGGATCGATTGTCAGGCATTTTTAGGGGTATGACGTCACGAACGAAATAGCGTAGCGAGATCGGCGTCGCGGCCAATCGTCCATTCCGAGACACTCTAGTTCTGGCGATCGGGCGAGATAGTCGTGAGGTCAAAAGTCGTAGCGAGTTCGTCTTTGTGAGAATTTTGCGAAAATCAACATTTCACCACCGGAGAATCACGAGGGAGTTGGAGAGTTCGGCCATTGGATGTGGAGCGGTAAGCGCTGTTAATATTCTCGCAAAAGAATTTCGATAGTCAGTCAATAACGGCTTGCCGAGGAACGGATAGCCATATAGGATTTGCGTTATCGAAAGTACTCGAGATTCTTCGGCCTATACCTTAGCGTGGTGACCGTAGCCTGAGCTGCGTGTGATAAAATAGAGCCAATTTGGAGAGATTGCAAAGGTTGAGTAGAGTCACGGTTTTGAGTCCAGTCATTATGGTGTCAACTTTAGGGCAACCCAAATTCCCTTGCCCGGGGTCACTTTGAGTCAATTTAGGTGAAATGTTACCACTCGTGTAGGTCGCGAATCGTCAAATTCGCGAAACGCGTTGGGCCATTGCGGGAAAAGAGAAACTCGGATGCGTTGCGGCGAACAATAGCAAAGTGAAAGTACGCAATTATGATTGAAGGTAGTATTTGGATTGCAACTAGTGCGACAATCCCGGCCAGTTATAGTTTTCTTTTTGTTAAAGACTCCGCTCGTGAGCGTATCAGCCGAGATTGCGATTAGCGCGATACCGTAGAGGACGATCGCGGTTAGCGCATCCAAGGGAGATTGTGTGTCCAGCTTTTGTCCAGAAGTTATCGTTAAGTTGGCGATTAGCGCTGTAATGAGTCGAGGACGGTCGCGATTAGCGCGTCGGGTCAGATTTTGTTTTGGTTTTTGGTTTAGCGTTGATTATTTAAGGAAGCGACTAGCGCACGTAGTCTTAAGTTTCTCCTAGAGTTAACATTTTCTTTTGCTCTTGTTTGATTTCGAATCGCAGGTAGCGAATATTGAGATATATTTTGTTTTATTGAGAAATGCGAAGTACATGAGCCCTAGCGATACCTGTACGAAGCTATTAATGACTCATCTGCGCGTATACGTAAATGAGTCTTACAGTCGGTTGCAAGCTGTTGCTCGTGATCGACAGTCGCAAAAGCTAACGTAGCACTCTATATGAAACACGCGTGTTGTACAGTATATATATAATGAAGTATCCGATATATATATACCTTCGCGCGTATTGCGTAATTATTTTCCTGCTTAATCCCAAAATGTGTGTTGTCAGATCTAAGCATCTGGTCCTGTATCGCGAAGAGCGAATTTATAATTATTCTTTCCCTTATTTTGTATTATCGTTATCTTGAAATTTATTATTTTATTTTATTTTAGTTTTGTGAAATAATGTGTTGATGTTGAGTATCTCACTCTCTCACTCTCCAAAAATTACCCCTTCCCTCTCCGTGGTACTAAGCTACCGAACATAGTTGCGATGTATGGCGCAATAACGATATCAACGCGTGTTCATCACGCCAGGTGCCCAACAACATTTCGCGATATTGTTTTGTTTTGGTTACACTGTGGACGCCAAATTATTGTGCATGTGGTAAGATCTCGATCATTTTCTCCGAGTGGTCGAGGTACGGAAAAATCTACGTCACAATATATTGTCACAACTACTCCTATTAAAGTAAAAGGGTTCTTCGATTATAAAGAGTAGTGAAAACTCGTTAGGAAATTATTTTAAAACAGTATATTAAAGAGAAGTAGGTCAATTCCAATCTGTGTCTAGCTCAAGACTGTTTTCACAATGATAGCGCTCGGCGCAACAACCAAGTAATTCATCTTTTTGTAATATTCCCATGTTCAATCTTAAAGGATGAAACGGTTCCTTCGTAACAATATTGTATACAGCGCAAAAATGGAAGAAAGTGACGAGCGAAAATAAAACGTGACTCGAGAACTACGCAAAGGTGTCGGAACTTTTATACAGATATGATTTCGCAACAGCATAGAGAAGAGGACATAGACACAAAGCAGATTTGTTTTGAGTCGCGACACGGGCAAGCAGGTGGATTTGAAGTAAGGACGGACAGGTAAATATTGCACGCGAGTGTGAGTACATATGTGATGATTGCGACATACTTTTGTTACGTCCATTAAACTGTCACAACTACTTGCTCAAAATGTCCTATTTTTGTTGTGTGATTTGATTGCTTTTAATTTGATATTTTTCTGCCGCGGTTTAGATTTTTTTTCCTCACCCCTTAATCGAAAATGTTTGGCGTTGCCAACTTTATCTTAGGCCGGCCAAGTCATACGTAAAAACACATATAGGATAATTGGGAAAAAATTCCAATAGGAGCATATATTTTTGCAATTCATTTGTTCGCGACATGCACCACTTTTAATTTTTTCACTCCTCCCCATACCAACAACCCATCCCCGAGATCCTGACTTGAGACAGAACACGCCGAAAGAGTCGAAGTATCGAAAAACAGAGTGCAGCATTATTTTTTGCTTTTTATTTGCTCGCGATATGGGCCGTTTTCAGATTCTTTTTTTCCACTCCTCATCCGAAATAACCCACCTCTGTATCCTGACTCAAAAGGGAAGAGATCGAGGGTGGTGGGAATTCCAAAAATGAGGTGCACCATTTTTTTGGATATTTAATTGCTCGCGATATAACATGTTGTCAGATTTTTGGCCCCACCCCTTATCCGAAGTAACCACCCTCTGGATCCTGAATCTAAAGGGAAGAAACCAAGGGCGCTGGAATTTCGAAAAATGTAATGCACTATTTTTTTTTTTTGCTATTTGTTTTCTCGCGATATAAGCCGTTTTCATATTTTTGGTCCCACCCCTCATCCGAAGTAACCACCCTCTGAATTCTGACTCCGAAAGGAAAAAATCGAATGCGGTGGAATTTCAAAAAATGGGGTGCACCAGTTTTTTTTTCATTTATTTGCTCACAATATAAGCCGCTTTCAGATTTTTGGCCCCACTGCCCCATTCATATTAACCACGCCCCGGATTTTGAATCAAAGGGAACAGATCGAGGGCGATGGAATAACGGAAAATGGGGTGAAATATTCTATTTTTTTTTTTTGGTATTCATTTGTTTTCTATACGAGCCATCATCAAATTCTTCGTCGATTCAAATCTAAAATTAGTTTACCGATTTTCTTCGTAACGCAGACTCAGTATATGATTCACGAGTGTTATTGATCAAATATGTTATATAATAATTATAGAAATTAACTAACGGTCATACTATATCGTTGTTCGTTTGAATATCGCTATATGTGCACATGTATTGGACAAAAATCACTTGAATAAATTCTGTGATAGTTACGATAGTACTGAATTTCCATATTTTGTACACAGAGGAATTATATACATTAAGATGTTGTTGCCGACACCGTCAGGGACTCTAAGCAGGGAAAGGGGTATCCTGGATATTCAAATGATTAAATCGAAAACATTGATTTCTGGCCAGAGTTTATTGATCTCATTTCGTTAATTACTCTAGTTCTTTGACAATCTCGACAATATATACGTGAATGCACCAATCGACCATTTCGTCAATTCGCGTCGCTTTATTTCGAGACCGACCCACGCTCCGTTGCCCTGAAACACGCCGTTTTCAGCATGTTCGACCTCAGGGAAGCTATCGATGATAATATCCACCGACCGACCGAGGCGTGGGCTGAAGCGTGGTGCGATCTTGTATCGACCTTCACGCTTAGCCGCTATCTCGCGAGGACTGACATCCACCCTGACCGCGGATCCTTGTAAGCCTTCCCAGGGGGAAACCATCTCTTTGAGATGACCAGCCTCGGAGACCCCTCGGCTCGGTTAACCACCCACCGATCACGCGACGACGGACAAACCGCTAATGCTTCTATTCTCGATTACTGTTCGCCCAAACGTCCCAAACAGAGGCTCTCATCGAAAGGCACTCGCCTAACGCCCGTACCCGCACGCCTTCGCTTCTTCTCCCTCGCATTTGCGTGCCCGTACACTCGTTAGTTTATGATCCCTGTGCAACGCGACAGTCACAGCCCTCCTCAATGCCTATTTCCTCCGTGTCCCATGTTTCTGTGGTAGTGATCTACTAGGAGCCTGGTGTAATTGTGCCGTCCGCCAAGGATTATCGGTGCTCTAGCGGTTCTGGCGACACATTTTGCTTTTTGTGCTCTACTGGCAACTCTTGGCACACCTTCTTCGTCGATCACCGGTGAGAGTTGGAGGATGCAACTGTTGGATCCGACTGGTTGCCCTTGTCGTAGCAAGTCAAGCTCCGCTTTGAAGCCTCACGCGATGGGCACTCACAGAGGACCCGCTCTCTGGTGGTCGATTGGTACAATCGCGGTGCGACAAATTCTCACCATCACAACCATAATATTACTGCCGCTCAGTTTCGGCAACTGCTACCGGCCCCGGTCCGATCAGCACGCTCGCCAACAGATATGTAGGGAACAGGCGGGCAAAATGGGCTCTCTGTACAATCGAATGGGCTTTGAAAAAATGTCGATAACGCTTAAAATGTCTATTTTGTGATTTTTGTAGACAAAAAAGAGTATTGTCGAAATTAGTCTATCGTTATTCCTCTTCCTTTGAGGGGATCTATTTGACAGCCACTGTCCTATATTCTTTATGTATTTGCGCGCATTTCTTCGACGTGCATTTGAATTTCAAAATTTCGCGCATCTATGGAACTCAGAAAAGGAGCGCGTGACAAAAGGAAAAAAACTTGCAACTTGAGGCTTTGATAACAAGGTGCCACTGTACCTGCAGCGTGCAGCTATTTTTCAACATACACATTGTAACACGATATTACGAGGGTTATAAAATAATATGATCGGTTACCCTACGGCGCTGTTACTAACCCGAATAATTAGACATAGAGAGAGATGAGAGAAGAGAAAGATATGATTGCTAGGCGCCAGACGCACATGTGTCAGAAAATAGATAATTAGAGAAAAAGATATAGATAAAGGTGAAGTGAGGTTATACGACGGTTTTGCACAGCTTGCTCAGTATAGACAAGATAATGGTAGAGGGGAGGGGTTAAATCCAAAAGATGAAATAAGAAACAGGTGAAGCAGAAATAATATCGAATATATTGGTTAAGAAGCGATAAATTTTAATAACAAGCAAATAACTGAAGGGATTGAGATACAATTAAGATAAATGCGATAATTAATTTACAGCCAGAGAAAAGTTAAGCGAGAGATTTAACAAATAACAGAACGTTTTCTGAATAAGCGAGTAGGCTCGCTATACTATGATTCGAGGTAATAATTAACACGGTTTTATAACGAATAGGCCGGACAGAAAAAGATATACGGTACTTGAATTAAGCATTGATCAAGTAAACTATGAAATATGAGAAGCGATTATAAAACACATGCGAAATACAGAAATTGTGATAGTTATCACATTACCAGAATTATCAGAAATATACAAAGGCAGGGAACTATAAATTACGAGGTAGATTCAAGGAAACAGGTTAAATAGAAAATTATTATAAAATATAGATACTAACAGATAATACGTAGCCTTTAGTTTGCGGTAAGTGCGAGAAGAAAGAAAGGTAATATTCGGTACGATAAAAGATAACTTCGGGATTGAGACAAATAATATTCAAGAGAATTAATATGCAACATACGACAAACCAAAGAGACTACGGACAACTACGATCAGCGATATTAGCGAAGAAAATAATGAAAAAGATGTAATGCGATACGGCACAATACTCCAATGTCAAATGAACGACGCGCGGGACCACGCGGCGATGTAAGATCGCTTACGCGGCACACTCACTAAGATAAATCAATCTAAGGTAATAGGTAAAGAGACAGTTACGAATTAATCAATGAAAGTATAGCGAAACAGTAATGCTCAATGACTGAGATAAGAGTTGATCATTCAATAGAACACGCTGCTATACAACGATATTAGACATTTAGGTACTCTAGAAGAGAAAGATAATAAAGTAAAGCAATAGTCACTAACAATGCGTAAGTAATAGTCAACCAGTCGCGAAGTTACTTGCAATAAGAAATAGAAAGGTACAAGATAAGAGATAATAGAGAATAAGGTACGAGCCCAGGTGGCTCACGCAGACCAACTGCAAGATAGAGAGAGAGAGAGAGAAAGATAAAGATACGATAAAATGCAAGTAATTTCGTGGCTTCACAAAATAGAAAAGGAACCTCACTTACGTAAAAAGAAGATAGAGAAGGCACCGAAGATGCGGCAACAAAAGCGAGAAACTGAATTTACGATACGAGAGATATAAGAGATAGCAATAGCGGTACGATATAGCGATAGCACGTCTTCTTAGAGCGAAAACTGAACGTAGAGTGTCGAGACGAGCGATGATCCTGATTTTCGTCGCGCTGCTGTCACGTGATTCTTCCTCAAATTTGCGTTATTCTAATTGGGCCAGCAGGTCGCGTAGGTCTGGTCTACAGGTAGGCGGCGATAATCCCTCGCCGCTTGTTTTTCTTCTTCCTCGACAACAGGTATCGAGGTATCGGGACGTCGGAAGGTGGTCGGAGATGTTTACCCTCAGGCGTGCTGCATCGTTGGTGAGCGGGGAGGTCGTACCGCTGATGTGTTGCGATATTGAGGTGTGCGATAATATTGCGTCACCGATCTCTTGGACTTGCGACCGACTGTACTTCACTCCTTGCTTCACTGGTACTCCCCGTTGTAGCTATTTCGTTGGCGCTGCATCCCGGCCCTCGCTCATCGAAGCCCTCATGCCGGAACGATCTGGTGGTGATGGCCCTCGACCCGGATCCCCACACTATATCCACCAGATCCACGTGGTCAGCATAGTCTAGCCTATCCCACGCCGCAGTCCTTCGATAGGAGGGTTCTTGAAGAGAAAACCGTCCTCTATTTGATAGACAACGACTTAGTAGGTGCCATGGTCGGTTCAGCTCCAGGCTGATAAGTATCGTCGACGGGAGGCTTTGTTGTGTTTTTGACGCACAGCCCTGTACGCCGTCTGGCGATACATCCGAGCGGTAGAAGCATTATTCGTGATTCGGCTCCTGGCCAATAAGTCTTGAATAGTTGGAGGTACTGTTTGTGCATCACGCACGACCCTGTTCAACAACTTAAATAGGCATCCATCGGGAGTGGTTTCAGCGGTATTCGTTCGTCTGTAGTCGGTGGTGGTCGGTGTTGAGCTGGTACGTGACCCCTGTCAGGCAGTGTCCTGGTATCTCGAACCGGAGGTCTCGTAGATGGTTCTCGTAGAGCGTTACAAAATTAGAAAATAGAATAAAATTAGCTTAACACTTTGCCGTCCGCACGATTCATAAATATTTATTCGCTTGGCGCCGGCAGCGCTTATTCGGATCACTTGACTTGTCGCTGGCCGTTCTTGACATTATCGGGAGATTATAAATTTTCAAATTTTACTAATCTCTTTGATCACTTGTAACTTATTGTTACTTATTATATTGTAACTTATTGTTACCGAAACAAACACCAGCAGAAAGCTAAAGACACTATAGTGTTGTCACCGACCCCGAGCGATACTGTGCTCACAACACCACTGTGTTGTCGCCGGCCGTTGGCCCACAGTTGGCGCACGTCACCACTGTGTTGTCGCCGGCCGTTGGCCAAATGTTTGCGCACGTCACCACTGTGGTGTCGCCGGACGGCAAAGTATTGATAAAGAGAATTTCACTTAAAGATAATTAGTCGTTCATTTTTGGAGTATTGGCCTCAGGCGTGCTTTCGTTATTTTCAGCGATATTTGTACGTAGGGAAGTGCGATAATTAAACAATGTGACGGGATACGAAATACCACGTCACAATTTATAACACATACATCCTATACAGATTGTAAATTCAACATTTGCGAGGTGTTTTTTTGTCTGAGGTACATACCTCAAAGATTTTCTTCTCTGAGCTATAATAAAACATAGAACTGATGGCTCAAAATGTGTGTTCATTTCATTTATTCCTATCCCCTAGATCCTTGTTTTCTAGAGTCGGAAATCGTGACCGAATTGAAAAATACGCGGCCTTGTTTTTATTAAAGAGGACGCGGCCCACGAAACATGGTGCCTCCTGTGAGGTGAAATCTACGCGATCCCTTCTGTATGTGTTTTTTTTCTCTTTCCCTTTCTCTTGCATGATAAAAGGTGTATTCTGCATTGGATTTTTCGCTTGCTACTGCATTTCATTTTTTCATTCGGTGGTCCTATAGTGCATGCAAATAACTCATAAGGATCGTTGAAATGGGACGTGTAGAGGGGGAAACCGATTGCGCGGGAGAAGAGGAGTTTTCGAGCAGCAACCCGGGACCGTGCGTCAACGGTCACGAATGTTTTCACTTGCTTATCTTCAGCAATAACACTTAGAGTCTGGTCGAGAAGTGAGTTCACTGAGAAAAATCGTTAGAATGGTCTTAAAAATATGGCGATCGGTGCATTGGATTCAGAATTTAAAATGATGAAACCGGTATTTTTTAATTAATCCGCCATTAAAAATTTCAATAGTTATAAACAAAAAACGAAAAGAAGAAAAGGGAGTCTCCGTTTTATAGCTATAATTTCAAAAATATGAAAGATAAATGAATTTTGAAAAAAGATCCTAAAAGAGGAGGAAATTTCCGATGAAAAAGTCCGCACTACCGGAATTCTAGCTTCATTATTTATAATTTTAATTTAACGTTGAAAATAGGGCTCCGCGCGGCCGTTTCGGTGCCTAGGCGTCACCGCCTAGCGAAGCATGCAACACGAAACAATTTTTTTATAACATTCAATATTAATTTAAAAATTTGAATGAATTATAGTGTTATCTAGACACTTGAAGGAATGTAGTCTTACCAAAAAAAATTTTTAACTCGATTTTCGTCCAAGTTATTTCATTGTTAATTAACTCATTTTTCGTAGACTTGACTTTTCATAAAATCACTTGTAAGAGTTTAAAAAATGGGTCTATAAATTTTTTTTCTTTTGTGAGCTCTTCTTATATAAATAATAAACAAGATTCAGTGGTAAAAGTTCATAAAAGTTTTTTCATTTGTTTATAATGATTTTTCAAAGTTATCAAAAATGGAAAAATCCGGCTAATGTTATGAAAAAAATTTTTTTTCATAAATCTTGAATTTTGGTTGTTTTTAAATTAATATGTTGCGTTTATTAGCTTGGCTGAAAATTTTTTAACGTGTATTCTTTAAAAATTTATTATAAACAAATAGACAAGTTGAATATTTTTGAAAAATTTTTTTTGGTCATTTTATTGTTTTAGTGAAATAATGATTTTAAAAAAAAATTTTTTCTCAAAAAAATTATTTAATTGTTCAAAACTGTTTTTTTCATTTATCCACCATTTAAATTATTTATTGAGAAATAATTTTTTTTCTAAGAATCATCATTTACAATTGTTAATATAATTATGAGAAAAATTTTTTTTTATATTTGAATTTTCATTGTTTATTTTATACACAATTTGTTACAAACAAATTTATATTTTCATTTCATTTTTTTTTCGTTGCTTTAAAAAATTACAAATACAGCCATGTGCACCAGAGTTGTAAAAAAAATTTATTATTGAATTTTAAAATACTTTACCCCAAAAAAATTTTTTTACAACTCTGGTGCACATGGCTGTATTTGTAATTTTTTAAAGCAACGAAAAAAAAATAAAATGAAAATATAAATTTGTTCGTAACAAATTGTGTATAAAATAAACAATGAAGATTCAGATAGAAAAAAAAATTTTTCTCATAATTATATTAACAATTGTTAATGATGATTTTTAGAAAAAAAATTATTTCTCAATAAATAATTTGAATGGTGGATAAATGAAAAAAACAGTTATAACGATTAAATAATTTTTTTGAGAAAATTTTTTTTTTAGAATCATTATTTCACTAAGACAATAAAATGACCAAAAAAAATTTTTCAAAAATATTTTACTTGTCTATTTGTTTATAATAAATTTTTAAGCAATACTCGTTAAAAAATTTTCAGCCAAGCTAATAGACGCAACATATTAATTTAAAAACAACCAAATTTCAAGATTTATGAAAAAAAAATTTTTTCATAACATTAGCCGGATTTTTACATTTTTGATAACTTTGAAAAATCATTATAAACAAATGAAAAAACTTTTATGAACTTTTACCACTGAATCTTGTTTATTATTCATATAAGAAGAGCTCACAAAAGAAGAAAAATTTATAGACCCATTTGTTAAACTTTTACAAGTGATTTTATGAAAAGTCAAGTCTACGAAAAATGAGTTAATCAATAATGAAATAACTTAAACGAAAATCGAGTTAAAAATTTTTTTTTGGTAAGCCTACATTCCTTCAAGTGTCTAGATAACACTATAATTTATTCAAATTTTTAAATTAATATTGAATGTTATAAAAAAATTGTTTCGTGTTGCATGCTTCGCTAGGCGGTGACGCCTAGGCACCGAAACGGCCGCGCGGAGCCCTATTTTCAACGTTAAATTAAAATTATAAATAATAAAGCTAGAATTCCGGTAGTGCGGACTTTTTCATCGGAAATTTCCTCCTCTTTTAGGATCTTTTTTTAAAATTCATTTATCTTTCATATTTTTGAAATTATAGCTATAAAATGGAGACTCTCTTTTTTTCTTTTCGTTTTTTGTTTATAACTATTGAAATTTTTAATGGCGGATTAATTAAAAAATACCGGTTTCATCATTTTAAATTCTGAATCCAATGCACCAATCGCCATATTTTTAAGACCATTCTTACGATTTTTCTCAGTGAACTCACTTCTCGACCAGACTATTACGGCGTCACCGACGCCGCGTCGGCCTGGCAGACACTGGCAGTGCTGTTCGCGTCCGCCGTGCTGTACAGTCGTTCCGTTCAAATTTTCCCAGCGCTCTTTTGCGATGAAAATTTTCTCCATTGTTTCTTAGATGCTACGGGCAACTATTTGAGAGTTCACATGAACAATCCTTAAGGTCATCTGAAATATAAAACAGAATGAACATTACGCTTTTGGGTGACAAAAAAGGGGAGGAGAAACTGTGTGCCGTTCTGTGTTTTGCGTTGTATTTATCTAGTTCCCTCTTTCTCTCTCTCCGTGGGCTTTCGTTCGTGTGACGTCACGCGCGTAGCAGTACACCCGCCGCAACGAAGGTAGGGTGCTGAGAGACACTCGCCCTGGATTTTTCGGGTTTTTATCTCGTCTTCTCTCATTCGGACGACTCTACACCGTAAGTCAGGGGGATGAGGTGGACTCGTTCGTAAGATACAAGGATAATTCCAACGTCTTCACAAACTGGCGACACGTATCACACAAATCTCGCAGAAGCGAATGACGCTGAAAACGCAAATAACGACACTGCGCAATGCCGTGGCTCAACGAAAAACCGACAAGACGAACATGAAGCTACGCATGGCGCGAGTGACCAGTTTGTTTTACGCGTACGAGCAGCTGCACGACAAACTTGCCGTTTTAGATTTGACGAATGATGGGTTAAGGCAATTAACCGAGATTCAAGACGACTACTATGAGCTCGCCGCAGTAGTAGAGAACATTTTAGGCGCGACTAGGCTGGTGGAGGCGACCGGTGAGACCACCATGATTGGAAGACAGCGTTTGCTCAAGTTTCCGGTCGCAGAGTTGCCAAAATTTGATGGAGACCACAGCAAGTGGCTGACGTTCAAAAACGCTTTCATGAGCATGGTCGACAGAAGATCGGACATCGATGATTTAACAAAATTCCTCCACTTGAGGAACTCACTGAAGGGGAAGGCAGCAAACAAGCTCTCTTTGTACCACGCTAGCGCAGAAGGCTACAGGACTGCTTGGGTCTTACTTACCGACGCGTACGAGAGAAAGCGCCTTCTCGTTTCTCGGCATTTAGACGCGATTCTTGACATCGAGCCGTTGAAGAAGGAAGCGTCGGAGGGGCTGGCGAAAATGATAGACGAGGTTCGCCAACATCTTAGCATGCTAAAATCCTTAGACGTGACGCCCGACGAGCGGGTTATTGTGAGAATTCTCGAAAGGGCTCTTCCAGAGGGTGTAAGAGAGAGATGGAAAGAGTCTCTTGATCTCGACTCACTACTGAGCTTCGATTCATTCTGCAAATTCATCAATGAGACGTCCCACCGGCTCTCGGTCCTGGAACAGGATAACGCGCGCTCGAAGGGGGAGAAACGGCCGAACGAAAGGAAATCACAGACGGCGAAAATGCGGAAGAGCGCCAACGGGGCGCGCACGTTTGTGTCAACCCCACTCGCGAACTGTGTGCAGTGCAACGGCAAGCACATCATTTACAAATGTCCGTCATTTGAGAAAATGACGACACAACAGCGTTGGGACTTCGTGAAGGCCAAACACTTCTGTCAAAACTGCTTGCGCACTCACGCCGGAGTGTGCCCTACCGCTAGACGTTGCAAAAAATGCAGGAGTTATCATCACACTCTCCTTCACTCAGGAACATCCAAATCATGGACCTCACGGGTCACGCCGAGGGGTTCAGACAACAAGAAATCGACGCAAGCCAAGGCTCATCGACATGACTAGGCGTGGACATATTTAGCGCGACCTCACGCACGCCCAGCGCTCATTTGATGATGAGTGCCATTATAAATGTTCGTGACGTCGATAACAAATTATTCGAGGCCCGAGCCCTGCTGGACACTTGTTCGACCGCACATTTTATTACGGAAGATTTTGCGCGAAAATTGCGATTTCTCGCGCGCTCGTACATAACACCGGTCAACGCGATTAACGGGACACAGATGCAAACGAAAGGTTGGGTCAAGATATAATTTCAGTCAAAGGACAGCACATTCACAAAATCCGTGAATTGTCTAACAATCGATGAAATCGTAAGTTCAGTGCCGGACACGGTGTTTCCACGCGAATTGATTAAGATCTCGACAAATTTACGGTTGGCGGACCCACAATTCCACTTACCTCGACCAGTAGATATTCTCGTCAGTTACGGTGCCCCGATGTCCATGTTGTCAGTCGGACAGATAAATTTGTCAAAAAACGGAGTTGATTTGATTCTACAGAAAACGCGCATGGGATGGGCAATCGCCAAAGGGGTGAAAAGAGAACGGGAGGGTCGGGGGATTTCCTGCAACCTGACCAACCTGTCGAAGTTGATCGACAAGTTTTGGGAAATCGAAGAGATCAACGCCAAGGCATCTTTTTGATCCGAGGACTCGTTGTGCGAGGAACATTACGTCGAAAACACGACGCGTGACGACGCGGGACGGTACATCGTGCGTTTACCGTTTCGACACGCAGACGAGGACTTCGGTGATTCACGGTCTCAAGCGCTGCGACGATTTTATTCTCTCCAGAGGAGACTGAACTCGGATCCGATCCTCAAGGAAGAGTACGCCGTCGTCATGAAGAAATATACGGATCTCGGACACATATCTTTATGTCATGACGACTCGACCAACGGATACTACATGCCACATCACGCGGTAGTGAAGGCCTCCAGCGACACGACCAAGGTCCGCGTGGTGTTCGACGCCATGGCGAAATCCAGCAAGGGTTTTTCGTTAAATGACGCGTTGATGGTCGGTCCGGTCATACAAAATAAGCTTTTCGGTCATCTACTAGGTTTCCGAATTCATACGTACGTCGTTACGGCCGATATTGAGAAAATGTACCGGCAGATGTTCATGCATCCCAACGACCGGAAATTTGAGCGAATTTTTTGGTACCACGGCAATGAGATTACAACGTATGAATTGAATACGGTGACCTTCGGAGTCTCGGCTGCACCTTATCTAGCGATACGCACAATTCACCGACTCGCGGATGACGAGAACGAAAACTTCCCCCGCGCGTCGGAGGTTTTAAAGCGCGATATGTATGTCGATGATCTTTTAACTCGCGCAGACTCGCTCGAGGAAATTTTGCCAATACGCGACAGGACCATTGAACTGTTGCGGCGTGGAGGGTTCAATATCCGGCAATAGGCCTTGAATCATCGGCACGCACTTGATAATTTGGAGGAAAGATTTCATGATCTCCACCGGGCAATCGAGCCGAACCCCGTCATGAAAACACTCGGCATTGTCTGGGACTCCCTACGCAACGAATACGGGTTCACAGTCAAACCGATCGAGTGCCCAGGAACAATAACGAAGCGAAACGTGTTATCCGAAATCGCGAAAATTTTTGGTCCATTGGGTTTACTTGGTCCAATGATAATGCTCGCAAAGATGATTCTTCAAAAATGTTGGCGAGCGGAGGGTTATTGGGATGAATCCTAACCACAGAATCTGCACGCGGACTGGATTTCGTTTTCAAAACCAGCTCGGACTTTTGCGCGAAGTGTCGGTGAAACGTCACGTTTTATTAAAAGATTCAAAATCCACCGAGATAGACGGATTCTGCGACGCTAGTAAGAATGGATATGGAACCTGCATACATGTGCGATCGGTTGACCCGCACGACCAAATTTCTACGGCCCTAGCGTGCGCCAAATCTCGTGTCGCTCCGTTGAAATCAAGACGTATAGCGCGAAAAGGAATTCCGGTGGAGCAGAAAGAAAAAGAGATACATACCATCCCTCGTCTCGAATTGTGTGGTGCGTTGATTTTAGCTCGATTATACAAAGTGGTGCGATCGGTTTTCGATTCCAAGGTATATCGCGTTGTCTTGTGGTCAGACCCGAGCATCGTACTTGACTGGCTCAAAAAACCCTCGGAAGTTCTGAAAGTCTTCGAATCAAACCGCATTGCCGAAATTCAGACTCTCGACAACGACGTAAAGTGGCGTCATGTGAAGGGTGAGCAAAATCCCGCGGACGGGTTATCGCGCGGTCAACTTCCGAAGCATTTTTTCGGAACAATTCATGGTTTGCAGGGCCGAGTTGGCTGAACAAATCTGAAGAGGAATAGCCAGAGAACATCGAAATCACCGTCACCGACCTTCTCGGTTTCAAAAAGAATCTATGCTTCGTTTTACAACCGGAGAGTTACGACCTGTTTACCCGATTTTTTTCTTATTCGAAATTAACGAGGGCAGTTGCATATTGTTTGCGTATACGAACGCCCAAGAAGTAAACAAAACGAGAAATTGAGACGACGGAAAAGATGGCCGCCGAAAATAAAATTTTTCAATCGATCCAGAGAAACCAATTCTCGAAGGACATCGACAGGATCATGAACAAGGAAACTCTCAAAGACTACAAAGTCGCTGAATCCGTTCGTCGACGAGAATGGGCTTCTTCGTGTCGGAGGATATCTGAAAAGGGCTGAGATTCCCTATGAGCAAAAACACCCGATCTTGTTGCCGACACATTATCCCGTTACCGACATGATTATCAAGGAAACGCACGAACGTGCACATCATGCCGGCATTCAGAGCACACTGCGCACCATAAGACATAGAGGGCTGTGGCTGCTCCATGGGAAAAACCAGGTACGAAACATCATCCGGAAAAGCGTCCGATGTCTCCGACACCGGCCGGTTCCGCTGGAGAGCCAAATGGCTGATCTGCCTCAGGCACGTGTGAACGGGACGGCGGCGTTTTTGCGTGTGGACGTGAATTACTTTGGGCCAGTGTTGGTAAGGGAAAAGAAATTCCAGAACCAAAAATTTATCAAATCGTACGGTTGCGTCTTCGTCTGCATAGCTACAAAGGCCGTCCACCTAGAGATTGTAAGCAATCTCAGTACTGACGCGTTTCTCGCGGCGTCTCGCCGTTTCATCGGTCGTCGTGGGGTCCCCACCCACGTGTTCTCGGACAACGGGACAAATTTCGTCGGAGCACACAAACAGTTGCGCGAACTCTTGTGACGGGTTTTGAGTCCGCACGAATAATATGGGTGGGGAAGACAATTAGAGACGGGGCGGATATGATCGGTAAAACTTAGTGTGTGTATTTTTTTTCTTTCGCACCAGGGCTCGACTTAAATTAAGAGTTACAAAAGGGTTGTAGACGTAAGCGGTGGCTGATCACGCCTCAGCCCTTAGCGTTGCTTAATACTAACTTACAGATACGCGCGCAGGGGGGGGGAAGGAGAGTGGGAGGTGACGGGGAATGTGGGGTCGGAAGGGTTGATATGGCGAGGGGAGGGTGGTGTAGAGTGACGGGGAGTGTGTGGTAGACAGGGTTGGTATTGCGAGGGGAGGAGCAGATCGGCGATAGAAGGCAGGCTAACCTGGTTACGTCGACGTGTGTGTGTGGAGGTCTTGAGGTGCGGTGGAGGGTAGCTGGGTGTTCGGTGTGTGTGTGTGTGTGTCGGTGACTTTCTCTCTTTCTTTCTCTCTCTCTCTCTCTCTCGCTTTCGCTCTTGGGTTACGCCGGTGTGGCTGCTGCTACGGCCGTGCTCGTACTGACTCTCGCGCTCGGCTCTGCCGAGCGTCGGGGCTTCGGTGATGTTCGGGTCTTTCCCGACGGGACAGGGCTCACCCGTTCGGCTCTTCCCCGCGGGTTTGGGGTTTGTTGTGACTTGCACTCTAGGTGCAACGTCACAACTCCCCCCTCCCCACGCGGGGCGAGGCCTATAGGGTGAGCCGGTTTCGGTGACGCATTTTGTGGTCCTTTCGTCTGTGTATTCTCCTTTTGTTATTTTTGTTGGTTTTGTGTTGTCTGCTCCGATCTGTCGGGGTTGAGGGATGGAGGTTGGGTTGTATTTGCGGGGTGTGTGTTTGGTGTGGGTTGTGGGTCGTCTTATATCTGCTTATTCTACTTGGTCTCTTTTTTTTTTTTTTTTTTTTTTTTTTTTCTTATATACACTTATTCTATTCTTATATTATTTTGTACTCGAATTTTTGGTTTTGGTACGGTGGTTCTCGTCGGTGTGGGTCTTGGTGAGTTTTTGCGTTGTTCTTTGTACCTCGTGGCTCGTGGTTTCTTCTCCCTTCTCTTCTCTCTTTTTGGGTTGTGTTCTGTTTCTTTGGCCTCCGTCTGTCGTTGTTCGTCCGTCGGTTTGGTGTTGTTAGTGTATTTGGTGTTTTCTGTTTTGTCCCCCCTTATTTTTTTTTTTTTTTTTTGTATCGTATTGCGTCCCGTGTTGTGTGTGCGTCGTTGTTCGTCCGTCCGTTTGGTGTTGTCAGTTTGTCTAGTGTTTCCTGTTTTGTTCTTTTTTCTGTTTCCGTATTGATTTTCGTTTTTTGTATCGTTTTGAGTCCCGTGTGGTGTGTGTGGCTGGTTGGGGTGTTTGTGTATGTTCGACTGTGTCCGTGAGTGAGGTGGTGTCGGTGTTACTGTCTGTGTCGTTGTCCGTCGTTTGTGTTTTTAGTGTGCCTGTGTGTGTGGTTTCGATGTGTATGACTGTCTCTGCGGTGGAGGTGGTGGAATCTGTGTCGCTGTCGGTGTCTGGTGTGTTGTGGGGTTGTGTTTTGTGTGGTGCTGTTTGATGTGTGGTGTGTGGTTGGTGTGTTGAGGTGCTGGCTTCTGTTTCGTCAGTGTCTGTGCGTTCGTGTGCGCGTCTAGTCATGTATCTTTCTTTATGTGCTCGTAATTCGTCGTGTAGGGTGCTTGCTGGTACTAAACTTGCGATTATGGCTATTATCTCGGGGGGTGGTCCTGTGTATTGTTTGCATGTTTGTTTTGTCTGTGTCGATTCTGTGTGTCTGTCCATGTTAGCGAATGTCTGTAAGATCCTGTCCTCTGTCTTCTGTGGTGGTCTCGCGAATCTGGTGTGTGTCCATTGGGGGGTCGGTGTGGGGGGTGGTGTGTACCGTGGTGTTGGTGTGGGTGTGGGGCGTGTGGTTGTATGGGGTGTTTGTTTCTTGGTGGGTGGGTGTGTAGTCGTGTGTGTGGCCGTGGTTCGTGTGGTGTGGATAACTGTTGGTGGGTGTGTGATAGTTTGTGGTGGGTGTGGTGTGTCTGTGTTAGTTTGTGTGCATGTTTGTATGTGTTCTGTGTATTTGGTGCCCCGGACCAGCCCGTTGCACTTCGGGCATTGCCTTGGTCCGGAGGGTGTAATTGTGTGTGTGGTCATCGTTGTGTGTGTTTGTGAGTGTCTCTGTGCGGTTGTGGGTGCAATGGTTGTTGTGTGTGTTACTGTCGTGGCGGTCTTTGTTACCTGTGTGTGTGTAGTGGGTGTCGGTAGTAGAGTTCGTCGGGTCTCTGTCCGGTGTGTGTCGTCGCGTCCGTATCTGTGTGGGTGTGGGGCCTGTCCTGGTGTTTGTAGTAGTGGTGTTCTCTCTGTGTTTGTTGTTATTGTCGTCGGTCTCGTCAGTCGTAGTGTCATTAGGGCCGGTATTCTTTGTTGTTTATTTTCCATGTTGTGTTTCTGTGGAGTGAATACACATGTTAGTTTATTTTCGGGGTGTGTTATTTGATTATGTATATAATTTTAGGTCTTCTATATGACATTTTCCTATATTTCTACCGCTCTCTGTTGTTAATTCGTATATTGTGGGTGAGATTTTTCTAGTGATTATGTATGGGCCTATGAATTTTTTATTTAACTTAGCTGTCGTTCGTTCTGGTCCGGATGAGAGTGTGTGGTTCTTTTTTAGTACCCTGTCTCCTTCCTTGAATTGAATGTCTCGTCTTCGTAGGTTGTAGTAGTGTGCTTGTTTTTCGTTTGCTTCTATCAAGTGCCTCTGTACTTCGTCTCTAAGTATTTGTAGTCGTCTTAAGTGGTCTGTCCATCTGTCTGTGTCTTGTAATTCTACTTCGTCGTGGTTCTCTAACTGATTTCTTAGACATTGTGTGGGATTTAATTCCCTTCCTAGGTTTAAAAAGGCTGGTGTGTGTTTAGTTGATGTGTGTGTACATGTATTGATTGCGAATTGTAAGTCTTGTAAGTGTATGTCCCATTCTGTGTGGTCGTTGTTTACGTAGGCTTGGATCATTGTTTTAGCGGTTCTGTTGACTCGCTCTACGGGGTTGGCTTGTGCGTGGTATGGGGGGATTGTTGCGTGTCTTATGTTGAATTTTTGTGTTAGTTCGCGTATGAGTTTGTTTATGTATGGTGTGCCGTTGTCTGTCAGTAGTATGCGTGGTGTACCCCATCGTGATATTACGTGTGAGTGGAATGTCTGTTCTACTGTTTTGGCGTTTGCTTTGCGTGTGGGTATGATTTCCACCCATTTAGTGTATAGGTCTTCGAACACTATGATGTATTGGTTTCCCTTTTTTGATCGTGGGAGTGGGCCCATGATGTCGGAGGCTACTACTGTCCATGGTTCTTCAATAATTCTCATGCCCATTAGTCCTGCTGGTCGCGCTTGTATTGTTTTTGTTCTTTGGCATGTGTCACATTTTTTTATGTAGTTTACTGTGTCTCTGTACATCCCTGGCCAATAATATGTTTTTGCTACTCGTTGGTATGTTTTTTCGATCCCTAAGTGTCCTGCTTGTGTTACGTCGTGGTTTTCGTGTAGTATGTGTGTTATTTTGTCTTTGGGTATGACTAGTTTCCATGGGTTTGTGTCTGGTAGGAGGTTTGAGTGTAGGGGGTTCGGGCGGTGGAAGTATAGTTGATTGTTTCTGATTCGCCACGACTCGTTTTTCTCTGGGCGTGTTTGTACTTGTGTTTTTTTGTATGTGTACCACTTGTCTGTCGTGTCTACTATTGTGTCTATGTGTTCTTCGTCTTCGTGTCGTCTTGAAAGTGCGTCTGGCACGTCGTGCATTGTACCTTTTCTGTGTGTAATGTCAAAGTCGTATTCTAATAGTTCTAGTGCCCATCGTGCAAGTCGGCCTGTGGGGTTTTTTAATTGTCTAAGCCACTTTAGTGCGTGGTGATCTGTAATGACTTTGAAGTGGTAACCTTCCACGTAGGGTCTGAATTTTTTGATGGACCAGAGTACCGCCAAACACTCTCTCTCAGTTGTTGAGTATTTACGTTCTGCCTCGCTTAGCGCACGGCTAGCGTAGGCTATGACATGCTCTTCGTCATCGAGAGATTGTGTTAGTACGGCACCTATCCCTGTTCCGCTAGCGTCTGTTTGTAGTGTGAATGTTTGTGTGTAGTCTGGGCATGCGAGTGTGGGTGGTGATGTCAGTGCGTGTTTAATTGTGTTCATTGCGTTTTCTTGTTCCTCCCCCCAGTGCCATTTCTGGTCTTTTTTCAGTAGTCGTGTTAGTGGTTCTGTAATGTGTGCGAAGTTAGGTATGAAGCGTCTGTACCATGATGCCATGCCAATTAGTCTCCGTAATTGTTTTATTGTTTTTGGGCTTGGGTAGTTTTCTATGGGTTGTGTTTTGTCGGGGTCTATGTGTAGTCCGTGTCTGTCTACTATGTATCCGAGATATTTTACTTGTGCGCATCCGAACTCGCACTTCTCTGGGTTTATTGTCAGTCCTGCGTCTGTAATTCTTTTTAGTATTTGCTCTAGTCTTTGTAAGTGTTCGTCGAATGTTTGTGTTACTATTATGATGTCGTCTAGGTATGCGAATGCATATGGTTCGCATTCTGGGCCTATGAGTCTGTCTAGTAGTCTTTGGAATGTCGCTGGTGCGCCTGTCAGTCCGTATGGCATTCTTTTAAATTGAAATAAGCCCATTCCCGGGACTGTAAAGGCTGTTATGTGTTTGCTGTCTTTGTCGAGTGGTATTTGGAAGTATGCTTGGCTTAAGTCGATTTTTGATATGTACTGTGCTGTCCGTAGTTTGTCTAATATTGCTGTCATGTATGGTAGTGGGTATGCGTCTTTTTTTGATACTGAGTTAACCTTCCTAAAGTCTAGACAGAAGCGATATGTGTTATTTGGTTTTCTTATCATGACAATTGGGCTCGACCATTCGCTTTCTGATGGTTCTATCACGTCTTCTCTCAGCATTTTGTGTATTTCTGTGTGGATGGCTTCTCTAATTTTTGGTGATACCATATAGTATCTTTGTTTTATGGGTGCGTGTCCTTGTGTGTCTATTTTGTGTTTAATTAGGTGTGTTAGCCCGAGGTGGCCTGGTAGTGTTGAGATTTTCTGCTGTATTGTCGTCTGTAGTTGTGTGTGTTGTGATTGTGTGAGTTCTTGTATTCCTGCGCATATCTGTGGTTCGGTTTCTTTGTCGGTTTGTGTGTCGTCTGTTGTTTGTGCGTTTGTGGGTATGATTTTTTGATTTGTGATTTGTGTGTTCTGTGGGTTGTCTTTTTGGGGGTGTTTTCCGGTGGTGTCTTTGTGTTGGGTAGTGTTGGTGTTAGTGGTTTTTGTTTTATGGTTGTTTTTTTTTTTGTGTTTTCATGTCTTTCTGTTGTTTTCGGGTTTGTTTGTTGTTTCGTTGCTTCTAATTTTTCTGCTGCTTTTGCTTGTTTTGTGTGTGTTTGTGTTGATTGGTGTCGTGATTCTCGTGTTTGATGTATTTGTGTGTATTCTTTGAGTGGTGTTGGTAGTTCTTGTGGTCTAGTTTGCATGTGGTAGTGTGTCTGTGGGTCGTCTATCAGTGACCATGTGTTTTTTCCATAAGTTATTAATATTCCAAATCTTATTAAGTCGCTGTTACCAATGATACATTGCGAGCCTAAGTTTGATATTAATCCGAACTTAATTTCTTTTGTTATGTTGCCGAGGCGTATTGGGAGTGTTACTGCTCCTTCTATCGTCACCTGTGTTCCGTTTCCCATTGTAGCTGTTCTGTCGGGTGTGTTGTTTATTTGTGTGTCTGTGTTGTGTAGTATTTGTATTACTTCTGCGCCTAGGTATGAGTGTGTTGCGCCTGTGTCTATTAGTGCGTTAAATTCGTGACCGTGTATTTCGATTCTGATGTGGAATCTACTTTCCGTTATGTTGTTGTCTGTCGTAGGTGCTACTGTTTCGGGTGTGTTTGTGTTGTTTGTGGGGTTGCCCTCCACCCTTGCTGGGTCAACCCTTACTCGTTTCCCTGGTTCTGTGTTTGTGTGCATTGCCATCTGAAGTGTCCGGGTCGGTTGCAGTTGAAGCATCTGCGTGGTGTTGTGCCTGTGTTTGGGTTCGTTTGCGTTTGTTGCTGAGTGTAGTGTGGTGAATTATACGTGATTGCGGGGTATCGAGTCTGTTGTGTGTTTTGGTTTGTTTGGTTTCGTCGTATGTTGTATGTGAGTGCCGGTGGTATATTTGGTGTTGGGAGTATTGCTGGGCGGGGTTGTGTTTGTGTGTACTTGTATGGGATGTATTGTGTGTGGTGTGTTTGGTGTGTGTAGGTTTCTCGCGGTTGTGTGTAGTTGTTTAATATTGTTTGTCTCGTGTTTTCCCATTCGATATTTGCTTCCCATTCTTTTGCGGCCATTTCCAGTTGGTCGAAGTTCGCGAAATCGTATGGTTTTATGTATGCCTTGTATTCTATTTTCATGTTTCTGTATGCCAGGTCTAATTGTGTTCGTGGGTGGTATGGTGGTTTTAGTTGTGATAGTAGTGTTCTAAATTGTATTAGGAATTGTGTGATTTTTTGTGTTGGTCCTTGTACGTAGTTTCTGATTTTTTGTTCCAGTCTGTCCCTATGTTGTATGTCTTGAAATGCATGTGTAATATCTCTCTCGAATTCTTCCAGTGTTCGCCATTTGCCTCTGTTTAATCTGTACCAGTTTTTTGCGTCACCTTCGAGTATCGGGCTGAGGTTGTTGATTAATTGTGTATCGTGTATTTCATAACCCGTTTGGTAGTCGCGGAGATTTTGTAAAAATTCGTCTATGTCTTCGTTTGTGTTTCCTGAGTATTTTATGTTCCATGTTTGTATTGTTTTCATTGCCATTGCTGGCTGGTTCCAGTATGTACTGTTTGGGTTTGATGTGTGGTTTGTGTTTGTGGGGTGTATTGACTGTGTGCTGTATATGTGTGGATCTTCGTATACGTTTCTGTCGCTTGGTGATGCTTCGAGGTCTATTAGGTTTTGCATAAGTCGTGTGTTACGTGTGTTGGTGGCTAAAAATGTGTCTGTTCCTGTGAAGTGTCGGTTCGTTTGATTTGTGGTTACCGTGTTAGTTTGCGTGTGTGTAGGTGTTGGGATTGTATTGTATGTTTGTGTGGGATTTGTTGGTTCTGGGCTTTCTTGGTGTTGAATTTGTGTACTGTGTAAATTGTGTGTATTCTCTATGATAGCTGCATCGATTATATTTATTGTGTTTGGTGAATTTATCGTGCATCGTCTATTTATTTCCTGCCGTTGGGTCGGTGTTTGTTGATCTCGTGTCGCGCGCGGCTCGCTCTGTGTCGAGTTGTTTTGGTTGCGTTCGGGTGTGTGTATGTCCATGTGTTCGCGCGCTAGGCCTTGCGGTTCCCTGTGTCCTTGGTCTGCCATTGTGTGTATCGTGTTTGGTAGTGTGTGTGTTCAACTGTCTTTATTTGAATTTTCGTGACTGTGTAGTTTTGTTTCGTGAGTCTATGTGTACTTTGTTAGCGTTTATTCCTGTGTTTAGTCTCTTAATTGTTTGGATTTGGGGTAAAAATGTGGGTAATTTACGTTGGGCGCCAATTTGTGACGGGTTTTGAGTCCGCACGAATAATATGGGTGGGGAAGACAATTAGAGACGGGGCGGATATGATCGGTAAAACTTAGTGTGTGTATTTTTTTTCTTTCGCACCAGGGCTCGACTTAAATTAAGAGTTACAAAAGGGTTGTAGACGTAAGCGGTGGCTGATCACGCCTCAGCCCTTAGCGTTGCTTAATACTAACTTACAGATACGCGCGCAGGGGGGGGGAAGGAGAGTGGGAGGTGACGGGGAATGTGGGGTCGGAAGGGTTGATATGGCGAGGGGAGGGTGGTGTAGAGTGACGGGGAGTGTGTGGTAGACAGGGTTGGTATTGCGAGGGGAGGAGCAGATCGGCGATAGAAGGCAGGCTAACCTGGTTACGTCGACGTGTGTGTGTGGAGGTCTTGAGGTGCGGTGGAGGGTAGCTGGGTGTTCGGTGTGTGTGTGTGTGTGTCGGTGACTTTCTCTCTTTCTTTCTCTCTCTCTCTCTCTCTCGCTTTCGCTCTTGGGTTACGCCGGTGTGGCTGCTGCTACGGCCGTGCTCGTACTGACTCTCGCGCTCGGCTCTGCCGAGCGTCGGGGCTTCGGTGATGTTCGGGTCTTTCCCGACGGGACAGGGCTCACCCGTTCGGCTCTTCCCCGCGGGTTTGGGGTTTGTTGTGACTTGCACTCTAGGTGCAACGTCACACTCTATGCATTGCTCGAGACCGAAGAGCTGCAACAGACCGTTGCCACATACGCGACTCGGCGCAACATCATATGACCATTCAACCCTCCGTTGTCGCCGCATTTCGAAGGCTTGTGAGAGGCCGCGGTGAAGTCCTTCAAACACCACTTCATACAGGTCGTACGAGATCAGGCTTTCACTATCGAGGAGTTCAGTACAATGGCGATAGAGATCGAAGCGATTTTACATTCACGACCTCTCCGCTCTCTCTCCTCTGATCCAAATGATTCAGTGGCCCTTACGCCAGCTCACATGCTTATAGGACGTCCTCTCACAAGGTTGCCAGAAGCCGATCTGTCCAACGTTCCAAACAATCGGTTAACGGTCTGGAATTTTATTTCCAAGGCTCGTCAGGATTTTTGGCACCGATGGCACCTCGAGTACTTGAGCGAGTTCCAGAAGCGGCAAAAATGGCAGATAACCACAGGCCAACTTCATCCAGGGGCTGTGGTAATTCTGATCGAGAAGAACCAGCCGTGTATGCGGCGGCCGTTGGGAATAATCCGCAAGGTTTATCCTGGCGACGACGGAGTCGTTAGAGTCGCAACTGTCAAGACGATGCAAGGAGAATACGAACGAAACTGTACTCAACTGTGTCCATTACCAGACAAACCTTAAACAATATCAATTGTATCATTACGTAACCAGTTACATATTTCCAGAATATACGATTATAAAAAAGAAAAACATGTTGCTCGCTCTCCTCGCAACGGGGAGGAGTCTGTTCGGTCGAACGAATAGTCAGAGGTGCCCAGTCACGAACGGTCGCTCACGCGTGTATACGAACACATGCGTCGCGCGGCCGACTCTCTCTGTTATATCTTTGCATGTGTTTTATTTGGACGAGCATGAAGGTGGAGGAGATAGCGCGGGCCAGGCCGCGTCAGTCAAGTACTCGAGCGACTCGGGGTCAGTCGGTTCATTCCTCTTGCCTTTTTTTTTCTGTGTGCGTTTCCGGAGAGATGGATAAATCGAAAGGTTTTGACTGCGATTCAATTGATACTCGGATCTTGTGGTGTCTTGTATTTTCACTTGCTTCCTGATTGTTGATGCTGGGGAACCGCAATAACCTCGTAAGTACATTAACACAAGCGCGGTACGTCCCGCCAGGCACACCGACGTAGCCCGGTTGTACCAATGAGCAAGCGCAAAGCTTGACGCAAGTAATCTACCGATTGCTTGTACGTACTTGGATTCGTACAAGGTAATCCTTCAGGTACACCGAATCAAGCGGTGATACCCGAGCACAAGCGTAATGCTCACACGCAGTCGCCAGCGACTTCATTTACCACGATTGTACTGCACGAAACAGTCCAAACGCCCAGCGCGAATATACATAAATATATAGATTCATTTCAGAAGTTTCGAATGAAACCAGCAATCAATACAACCACATATATATAATATCTCCTAATCGTAGATTTCACCTCCGAAATAATTCATTGTGCGAAATATATTTGATATGATAAATATCCTATACACATTGAAAATTCAACATTTGCGAGGGGTTTTTTTCTCTGAGGTTCATACCTCAAAGATTTTTCTCTCTGAGCCATACTAAAACATAGAACTGATAACTCAAAATGTGTGTTCATTTTATTTATTCCTATCCCCTAGAGCGTTGTTTTCCAGAGTTGGAAATCGTGACCAAATTGAAAAATACGCCGCCTCGTTTTTATTAAAGAGGACGCGCCCCACGAAACATAAATGATTAGTTGGCGATATTATTATTGATAATTGTTGTCGATAGCATGCCTAGTTGAAGTTGAATTTCTCTATATATTTATTGAATCCCGAAATACAAAAATTCTGATCTAATACAATTTTCATCAGGAAAGTGTCCAACACATATCCTCAAATAAAAAATAAAACGCGACCATAAAAACACTCATGGCACGTAAGCGTTTAGTGAGTGAATCGGGTTAGCAAAAAATTATAATAATCAGCAGGCCTCGGTATTCCGTATTGAGAAAATCAAATTTCTTCAATTTTTTGGTATCAAAATCGATTTTTAACAACTTTGTGCACCAGTGGGATTTTGTTATTCATTTTTTTCGTAACCCTGAGGGAATTTCCAATCCGAAACCGCTGTGAACAAGCGAGATCCCAGGAATCGTGAAATTTCCGATTTTTGTAATTGAAAAGATAATCAGCAGCATGCAGGCGTGATAGAGAGTCAAAATAAATATCGGAAATGATAAGAAAAACGTTTCTTCTAGGTTTGGAGCCTGTCCACGACCATCCAACATTAAAATTCCAAGAAAGCCATTTACCAACCACCCTAGTGTATCCTAGTATGTACGTATTGTAACGTGGCATTTTTGATGCCTGTTACAAGGGGCTCCTTGAACCCTGGGCGGAACCAAAATTTGGGAATTTCCGAAATTGAGTCGCGAAGTTTTTGCAAAAGAGCGCCACGACTAGAGTCACGCATCCGAAACTACGAGAGGGGACACCTTAGCGAATGGCGTAAGATATTTCAGGTTTTTTTGTTCTTTTTTTTTTTATTTTTCTAGCAACAACGGCATCAGGCAAGAAGTCGACACCGAATTCGAGGAAATTGCGAAGTGGCAGACTAGCGACAATTGCGAAGGAAGGATGTCAAGGCTGCGTAGGGGGAGCCGACGCAGATCCCCGCATCGCGGGAATCCAAGGTGGACGCAATTCCCGCTGGCGGCCGGCGCGCCGCAGCCTCTCCCCCTTCACCCCGCCAACAATTGACCAGCGAACTTGCGACGGACCGACTAGCGACGAGGGAGCACTACGCCCACCGCCAAGACGTCATGGAGCTGCGCGGAGGACGAGATTGCGATCTAGCTTTGAGTTCTGCGCAGCGATGCTATTAAAGGTGCGCGTCGAGTTGCGCGATCAACGAAATCGATGACGGATCGATTATTGCGTATTCTTGTAAGTATGACGTCACGTATGGGATGGCGTATCGAGATCCGTGTTGCGGCAGGTAATAGGTTTTTGAAACCACCCTAGTTCTGGCGGTCGTGATAAGTAGTCACGTTTTGGGGAGTTTCGCGAAGTAATGGACTCGCCCAAAAATCGCGAGGGAAATGGAAAGGGGGTTGCAAGGATGTAGAAGGTAAGTGCTGCTTCTATCCCCGCGATTGAATTTCGAGCGTAATTGTGAAAAGGCTTGCCGAGTAACCGGTTGCCGTTTTGGATTTGCGTTGTGGAGAAGTACTCGAAATTCTTTTGCCGATTCTTTTCCTTGATGACCGTAGCCTGAGTACGCGTGTTAGAGTAGAGTAAATTTTGAGTTCCTGAGAAAGTTGAGTAGAGTCACGGGTTTAAGTTAAGTCTTTCTCGTTAGTGAAATCAAGTATAGCTGAATTTCGCTGTACCGGGTCGAGCCGCTTTATCGGGTTTTGAAGTGTCAACTCTCGAGTAGGTCGGGAAGTGCCGAATTGGAGTGCTCGGATTAGCGGATAACGTTTTGGAGGATTTTGAGAAGGGCTGATTTCGGATGCGTAGCGTATAGTTTAGGTTACGTTCAGTTGCGCCTGCATTGAGTTCCGTACCCGGTAGTTCAGATAATGTAAATTGAGTTGCGTTACCTTGAGCTCGTGTTTAGTTGAAGTTAAATGTAGTGGTGCTTGCGCTTAGTTAAGTTGCCGTTCAGTTAAGATAGTATTTAGTCGAGTTGAGGTGATGTATAGTCGAAATTACCGTTGCGTTGAGCAGCAGTTGAGACGAGGAGTTTGAGCATTGAGTTTTGGTTGCGTTTGAAATATAGTAACGTTTGCGGATTCGTTTAGATTTAGGGCAGCTCGCGGTAGCGTCGAAGCTCCGAGTCGGGTGAGATCTCGGGCGAGATTGAGGACGCCGTCTGTTCGGTAGCCCGACGGCGCACCGTCGAATAATTAATTCTAGTTTCGGTTTCGAGCAATAATCGCCATGGAGAACAAATGGCGAATATGCAAATTCAGAATTGCGTATGAGGATTTTGTGATCGTTGAGTGACATTTTAGTTCGGGAGCCGCGAGCTCATTAGAGTAAGAAATAAAGTAGGTTACGTGTAATTTTCTGTTTATTTTTAGACTCGCGATGAGCGACTTTTGGATTATTTTTTTTTTATTGTTTTGTATCACCGCTATTGGGAAACATAAGATTTTATCTTACTTCTTTTGTTAAATAGCGTGTGTATTTCGAGTGTCTCTCTCTCTCTCTCCAAAAATTACCCCTCCCCTCTCCGCGGTACTGAGCTATCGAGCATATGCCCGAGGAATAGCGTGTGATAGAGCTGGAACATTTGTCATAAAATGTAACAGGATTATATCCTCTCGTAGGAACATGCCGGGGATCATTTAAATGAATACGAAATTCATCGTGCAGCGTAGCCCGCCTTGCGCGCTTGGCTTCCTCATCGGCAGCAGTGCTCAAATTACGCGATTATATGCACTTCATATGCACTGTCGCCGAGCCCGGCGAGAGACCGTGTGAGCAGTCTCAATACTGCTTCCCGGCGTAACGCACGCCTAATTTTGCTTATACACAAATTTAATATAACGTTAACGCCCGCACTCACCATCGTTGTTATCGATTATAACGTAATTCTCTGTTTTCAATAAACGTATGAATATATACATAATCGTTGCGTAATATTCGCATGACAAATTCATTAATGATTTCGAGGCTTATTAATCACGCCAGGCGCCTAACAAAACTTCGCGATATTGTTTTTAGATCCAGGGTACATCGTGGACGCCAAATTATTGTGCACGCGGTAAGTTCTCGGTCATTTTCTCCGAGTGACCGAGGAGCGGGAAAAATCCACGTCACAGTATGTATGTGATCAAATTTTTTTTCCGACCATATCTCAAGAACAAATGACTGGATTCCAATGATTTCAGTCTTAATTGACGCAGCTTTTTGAAACTTAGAGCTGATGAGATTTTGGCTTCGATCGGTTTGGTACTTTTTGAATTAATTAAATAACAAATTTCGTGAGAAAAACAATTTACATCTTGAGAACGGATTCACGGATTTGAATGAAAACTGGTACCATAAGGATTTTGGCATTGCTGATCACGAGTCTGGGGTCAGATTTGAAAAATTCAAAATGGCGAACTTACATGGTGAAACAAAAACTTGAAATATTCGGATTTTGGTAGTAATTTTGGTCACCAGTTACCGATCCAAGGTCAGATTTCCAAGATTTATGATGGTCGATCCATTATTAGTGGTTCAAAATAAAAAAATATTTATTATTTCTTCATGTAATATAATATGCAAGGGCTTTTGAATCGTCAATCACGACTCTGAATTTGGAGTTAGAAATTGGAATTGGATATTGATATTTATTTGTTCCATCAACCTTGAATTTGCAGTGTGAAAACGGGAAGTTCGAGGGCTGGCTCACGGTCAGCCTTAAGCCGCTTGTTTACTCACACGAACGATGCAATACAGTATCGATGTATGTGATTCAAGTATCAATTACGCGAAATTTATCAAACTTGAGAATATTTTGAATAAGACTATGAATTATCAAAATATTTCTTCTGATATTAAGGGCGTTGCCTAGCTAGAAAGCGCGGGCTACTCCACTTCCCGCGTTAACCGTGGCGAGGAAAAGAGTAAATAAACAAGTGAGACGGAGCAGCCAAGCTGTCGCCGGAGTGGGGCGGGTCATGCGGCTAGCCTCCACCGCCCCTCACGGGCATTCGGTTTCAAATACTTTTAACTGAATTCAACTGACTCAAGTACGTCCCACCTAATGTTTTCGTTTTTTAAACCACTTTTGGACCATAAAATGTGGGCAATATGGTTAGTATGTTTCCAACAATTATTGTTGTTGGTAAAATACTTTGCAAGTGACTAAAAATGAATATTCACACGAGGAGTTCGCGTAAGCGGACTGAGAGCGAATGTTTGTTTGCGGGTAACAACTGTACCCGTTTTTTATCGATTCTCATCTAACATTGAGGTTGTGGCGCAAAATAACCACAGCTTTTACTGTGAAAAAATATTTTGAAATTTTCCAACGCAAAATCGGTTTTTTCGACATAAAAAAGTTCTGCTTCGAAAATCGGTTGGTTTCACCTGCTACATTTTTTTTTAGTGTTTCTCTGCAAGACCGTATTTCTTTTCAATGCAAGTTCTTCTTATTATCTTTGCTCCTATAGTACTAAGGTATTTAGCGTATTCTCTATCTTGCAAAACCTTCTGTGAATCTTGCGTTTATTCACAAATATATATTCTTTCGAAAATCATGTTTGAAGGTTTCTCTGTGAATCTTTTGAAATTTTTAGACATGTAAATTATTAATTCTATTATCTTTCGGTAGCGCTCTCGTATATTGTCTCTCGTAATTTACTGTAATTAATATTCTGTCGTTTGAGATACCGATTTACGTAAATCATTTATTGACGTCAATCTTTCGCATTCCAAATTAAAATCTATGATTAAGTCGGTCTTACTCTTCTGTTACTAACGTCCAAGCTATCGTCAATTTTTCTAACTATCTATTTCTACTCAAGTTTTCACTCTCATTTCAAACCAACAAACTAATAATTATGGTAGTGTCGTTCTTTGGAAATTGGATAAAATCATGTCGCCCAGTGACGTGTAGTCTTCAATGAGCTTCTACATTATATCGCTTCTTCCCCACTACGTTCAGTTCTCTTTGTTAACTATCGTCGTTGTTGACAAATTTGATATAACAAATATTAACTACCGTTTAACGTTATCCTATCGAAAATCTTGTGTACTATTCTTAACTTACGGATTGTTGCTATCTTTCGTAAACTAACTTGATCGATTCAAAGCTTATAAGATTTGATAAAATTTGATTGATTGACTTGTTAATTTCACCCCCTATTTATCAGAGGTACTGAGTACTATTTACAATATATAAACTTAAATATTTTTTTTTTCAAATAATTCTAGCCCAGAATGAAGTAAAATATTTTTTATAGTAATTTAAGTTTATGTAATGTATAAACTAAAATATTTTTCTTTATTCTGGGCCGGAATTATTTGAGATAATTTTTTTTTTAAATATTGCGATCCTTTCACGTCAGCATTCTCTGTGTGACGTGTCTCAAATAATTTTTTCAGGACCCCAAAGACTTTAGTGAGAGAAAAAAGTCAATAACCTAGATTCAAAACTTATTTAATGAGATTTTTCACTGTTTTTTTTTGCAAAAAAAAATTCAGGATACCCTAGCACTTGAGCTACAACACTCCCCTTCTAAGAATCTCTGTTTTTTTGGTACAAAATAACAATTTAGCCCTGCGCCCCCATGAAAATCCAAAAAAATTTCATTTTGAAACACCCTAATGTACATGTACGCATACATCTTCATTATAATATAATAATGAATGGATGCATTGAGTATAGATAATTCTTCACGGCTATATGAATTATACATGCGTACATCAAATTTTATTTACGATTATTCTTCTGCGTGGGCATATATTAAACCCTCCTTCTATATTGAACGCGAATTCGTATAGATATACAAGAATTTAATAATGTTAATATATCATTTTCGTGGCGTTCAATGATAAAAATGAATATCCAAATGCATACATAATATATGTATATGATTGCCTCAAGATATCAAATGAGAAATAACCAGACAACTTTTTGATTAGTCAGTTTCTATTGTATTTACTAATGGTGTATAATGCACTTTTGTAATACCGTTACATTTATAATCCCAATAAAATGACGTAATAAGCTCTTGACTATGAAATTCTTTCAAAGTGAATTCTCGATTGGGAGGTAACCCTCAACTTGAGAGTAAACCCTCTACTTGGGGGTAGACCCTCGACTTGACAGTAAACCCTCTACTTGGGAGTAAACCCTCGACTTGGGAGTAAACCGTCGACTTCGAGGTTAACCCTGAATTAAGGGATACGAATTTACTCCTGAGAGATTAAGGGTTATTTTGGGGGTTATTTTGAGTGTCAAATTGTTGGTTTTTTCCGCAAAAGTGTACTATTTCTTTGCAACATATTGTGAGATATAATCTTGTTTTGCTCAAACAACGAACCATTTTGAATTACATAGTGAAATTGATATCTCCTCCCTTTTTCTAGCACAGCGAAACAGTAAAAGTTATTATTATGTACTATCTTTTTAAAAAAAATTGTAGGATGCGATTTTATTTTGCTTAGGCGCCAAACTGTTTTGAATGATGTAGTGAGATTAAATTTTTTTTTTTTTTTCAGCACAACTAAACAGTGAAACTGCGTCTCCAGAATCGTTGGGTCTGGAACGAATGCCGGCGGAAATGTATGTCCCAAACCAGGAACAATGGCTTGAGCTACGGGCGCCTAGGCGGTGCAATTTGTTTTGTAACGAGTAAAAAGGACTAAACAAATCTGCAATATTTTTCGTATATCTGGTGAATCTGCAATATATATTGTATATTCCATATTTGTTTGGAGATTACTGAGATTGCCTTTGTGTAAAATCAAGACTAGTGTAGTATTGATGCTCCCTAGAAAATAATCATGTATGATATGAATAGATACCATGATTTTCAAAACATAACAGTCGACGCTAAACTCATTGTCAATACTAAGCACGACAACTGTGGAAAGAAGTAGAATGTATCTTATGACAAACATTTTTTCTAAGTGTTCGGTCTCTCTTTGCGCTCATAACTCATTATTCGACTCTCCTATCTGAAAGCCCCTTGATTTCTTCATATTGTACTGGCCGAAGGTTGACGATCTAAGTACTTTGTATTATGCTGAGGATATGTTTATACATATATAGATACAGTGGTAGCGTCTTTTACTGAACGTACAGATGCGTACCTCGACGCACACACCTCTTACCCTGCTACCCCCTTGCCGTTTTCAAACAGTGTTGCCAACTTACCTACATTGCACATACTAAACAGTCTCTCGATCATCTTGTGCATACCGTAGGACCTCCTTTCATTTCCAAATTCCTGACATTGTACTCTGCTTCCTGCACTCATTTACGCTTTATATGTATATTCTGCTCATTCCAAATTCCGTCTCATATATCTTTCATCTGAACACTTCGTCTTCACCTCTTGACCTACGCATTTCTTTCTGCGATTCTCTAATTACTTGATATCTTGCATACGATTATGATCGAGAAACTACTAAGTATCAATCACCTCCAAAACCCATGTTTACTATAAATACCTTAATCACAAATCCTTATTCTGGTTATTCTTAAACGCAAAATCAAAGTTGAACCTAGTCGCGCTTCCAATGTTTGCCGCTCATGAACAATCGACCCTTAAGTTGTCACACTTGAAAAGTAAAAGAGGGCAATTTCTATCAAAATTTACTCTTTGAAATATGACCAGTAAAAAACAATAGTACTGTATCTAATAGAATTCCGTAGAATACGCTTGTAACTGCGTATTGCTAAACTCAATTATAAAAAAAGTGCGTCGTAGATTGGAAAATTTTCGTCTCTGGTTGAGATATTTCATAAGAATTGATCAATTACATGATTATTATACCTTTGGTATCACAATTTAAATGTACCTGCACTTATACAAAAGTTTTGCTGTGTAAGATTTGGTTCTTAACTGTTTACGTACATTTACCAAATAAAAATGCTGAAAATAATATTAAAATACATAGATTTAATGTGCTGATCAGAAGCGCAGCTTTTGTAATGACGTTTTGATACTACTAACGTAACAACTACTGTAACGAGCTGGCCAGTACCATTACTCTAGCAGCTGAGACGTTTCCATGAGTAGTGTGACCGAGTAATCCCGAGGTAAGTAACGAGAGAGAACGATATCGCATACAAGTACATGGACGACACGACAGCGATGACGGCCAAGACGACGATAATACTACACGTCCGACGATTGCGCCATCGCTCTTGACTGGTCAGTTTTCGATAAAGTCCAAGAGCCAGGGGCCGCAGACCGTATACGTTTTACATTTACTTTCTTATATGTGCCATACATGAGATGGGGACTCGTTAATCCAACCGGCGCGCGGCGTTCCTATAGTGTCATTCAGGTATGAAAAGTGTAAAAATCTACCCTAGCTTAACGTCATAGCGACAAGGATGCCATTTGGATATTTTGAAATACTCAATCACTGTTATCTCTCTATCTAATAAAAAAGTCCTGAACAAATGAAAAAAAAAGTAGCAACAGGTGAAGAAGATTATAATAACGATAGTATAAAAAATATTATAATAACAATAGTACACGGATGAAGTTAGCGTTGGAGTGAGATGCCGAAAACAAAACAAAAAGCATCTAACAAACAAAACTTCCTTTGACAGCTATCATCGGCTGTTTATGACAGTCTTTAAAAAATATCTTTATGGGTATCTATTTCTGATACGCGAAAAATAAACATGCAAACGAGAATTATCAAGATGATTCCCGGCGGCAATTGTCTTTTTCGCGCGCTGGCGTATTGTGTATACGGCACTCAAGATCGACACGCAGAGGTGAGACTGAGTATCGTTTCAAATATATTGTAACGTACTTTGACGTTACGGAAAATAAATATGGATCCGCGAGTTTAATTATCAAGTCAAAAGAAATCAAGAGCGTGAATAAAATATTGTGAAAATGCTTCAATGCAAGATATGTGTTTGTCGTTTAAAGTCTGAAACAAGACTGTTTTTGCAATAATGTTGGTTGACGCAGCAACCTTATTCTTTTGAAAGACATAAGAGGTTTATAAACGTCTTTTATCTATGCTGACTACTAGATCACTAAAGAGAGGGCAAAACGGGTGATTTCACCCTTTGTAACAATATTATACTGGCAAACATGTCAGCAGAAGTAATGAAACAGAACGCGAGGAGAGTTACATCAGAGAAGAAATAGGTTCTTTCAGATCCTGTAAATCCTTGATCCGGTTAACCACTAGGTAAGGGCCTTCCCAGTTTCTTTGTAGTTTCAGACATCGTCCTTGCTGTCTTCGCGGCTGAAAGAGCCAGACAGAATCTCCAGGATGAAATTTTATATCCCTGGCTCGAATATCATAACGAGTTTTTAATTTGCCTGAAGCCATAGAAGTTCTACTTATAGCAAAGCTATGAATTTCTTCTACTATGGGAAGAATAATAACTATCGCAAAATAAGTCGCCAAATGCAATTGGGGATGCATGGCATCGGGGGTTTTGTACATGTGAGTGGATTCGTTTACGAAAACAATCTGAGCAGACCTGCATACGGAGCTAATAGCAATGTCGGGTTGATCGGAAACAACCGATCAACAGTTGCAGACTTGTCATCAAATCAGCGTAAATAAATTCACCTGTCTAACAGACACTGTACAAAAAAATAGTGAGGCTCGAAGCTCCGAACAACAAGGCGCGTAGCGCCGAGGTAGGGTTGGCGCGAAACGCGCAGGGGCGAAGCCCCTAGTTGAAACAAAAAAAAAAAAAACAATGGCAGACAGCAGTAGTTATATAAGGGGGGTTCTGGCTCAACCTGACTCACCAACCTCATATGGTGCTGCAGGACGCGCCTCGCCTGTAGTCGTTTTGTTACCGGCCCAAGCTAACATGCAAGATGGCTGACTGACATGCAAGATGGCTGACTAGCATGCAAGATGGCGGAAGAGATGACGGGGCATGTAGTTGGTGCGTTACCGACCTAACCTAACCTTTTTTTTTTTTTTTCCCAGCAGCGAAGGGGAAATCTTCAAAAGACATCCGGTTGTTCCGATGGATGCCATTGGATAGTGCCGGATTTTCACCGGCTAAAACCCCTCACGCCGCTTATCACCCAGGACGAGGCGGAACCGCTTTCGCATTACTTCACCTCGTCCCTGTGGCCGGCCTGTTGTCATGACCTCTCTCTCCATCCCGTGGTTTGACCCACTGCCGACGAGGAACCTTGCCCTCGCATGCTCTTCGCCGGTCCCTCAACACCCACACCTCCGCTCCCGTTACACCTACATGTAATGCCCTATCTACTTTAATAGTTATTTGCAATATGCTTCCAACCCCCGTTTATTCGCAATAGCGTTATCACTTATTTACTACTTGTTAGTGTCTAGTATCTACTTTAGTTATTTGTTATATTTACTACTTGTTAGTGTCCAGTTGTCTAAGAGTGTTTAGCTTAACTGCTCCACTTGTCCGTAATACTCCGCGTACATGCGGCACACGACCTACTGCTGGCTCGGAATTTGCTGACGCAGGGGTTCTGAGCCGGCCCGTCTACACCTGCTTCTGTGATTAGCTTCACCACCTGTCAATTATCATTAGCTATCTACGCAAGCGTAGTTTCCTATATTAACAATAGTCAATTATTAACGATCAACAAATGATAATTAATAATTACTACTTTCTAGTATTAATATATTTACTATTTGTTCCTACACCTACTACACCTACTGTCCCTACTGTTAGTCATGTTAGCATTGTAAAATGATATATAATGGGTGTCTCTATATTAATTATTATTTACTTACGCCTGGCCTGCCTTGCGACGTGATGCTGCTGGCCGGAATTTGCTGGCTCAGCAGTTTGTCAGCCCGTGCTCTGTCGCCTGTCACTTGCCGCCGGTTAACGCCGCTCGGCCCGTGACCCACTGCCACCGGTGTTTTGCTGACGCGCTTACTCCGGCGGCCTGCTCCCACTTCACACATTAGTTAATTGTTTCCTTTATCACTTAGGTTTAAGCATTGACTGTCTTTTCAAACCTGTTGTCACCACTGATTTTGCTCACTACACTTTATCACATATATAGGGTTTGAGATGTCTATCCGCACCTATTATACCCATTGCACCACCGTTACCACTGCCTTCGCTTCCCTCCTGCTCCTTTGTTTCCCTTCTCGTTGACTTCCTTGTGGCCACACCTCACCAGCATGTTACTCGCGGTTTTGCGGGGACCTTTGTCCTGTTGGGCCTCCTTGGTGATTCTCCAGTCAGATCTGGTCACCCCGTCCTCCACGGTGGTGCGTTAGTGCGGGAACATGCGCTCGTGCTCCGCCGAGCTGCCACATTGACAGCTGGCGGTAAACACCGTCCCGTCCAGCACCACCGTGTCACGCCCGGGTGGCTGCATTCCTAGCGGGCTGGTCGAGTTGACTAGCTGCTGGGTCCCCCCCTGCCGTCTCTTGAGGTAGAGGATGGCCCGCTTACTACCGAGGTAATTTACATCACCGTAGGTTATCCGGACCATCGCTCCAACCTCCTCTGGCCTGGTCGCCAGAGGCCGGGGCTCCCCTCGTCTGATCTGTCTGGCCGCGTGGTCGCACGCCAGGTCATCCACCCTTCTCCAGGTGACGTCGATATCGCCTCCCGCTGGACGTCAGTAGTGTATATATGACAGTTCTGGATCATACAATAGCTCTCTCTCTCTACCTCTCTCTCTCTCTTTCTCTCCCTCTCTCACGCTCACCCCCCTTGTTCCCCCCTCGCTTCCCCCTCGCCCTTTGTTCGTTTTCGCGGTTTGCCGCTAGATGGCTATTTTCATAGGATTTGATACACACACACACAAAATGATTCCTGTCGAGACTTGTTTTCCGCCGGACGTCATAAACGTAGGTATTCGGGGCAACGGCTCTGGGCCCCGATTTTTTATACCTGCACCGCTCACTACCTGCACTTCGTTGACCGATTTCCATTGCATGCGTGGAGAACTATATATTGCTACTTCACTTACATCATTTGCGCAGATTTTTATCCTTAGGTGGGCATCCATCGTAGCCGGCGATGGGTTCGCAGAGACGGAGAGGGGGAGAGGGTGAAAATCTGTTCCAACACGCTTTTAGGCAAGATGCAGCTGCGGAACCAGGTGACTTCAAACGAGCAATAAACCGCAAAAATTTGGGGATAGTCGGAGGGGGACTGGGGACCCCGCCGTCTTTGACGTCATTTTTTTACATGAATTGCATTATCTCTGCAAAGCCGGGAGAGCAAAAAGACCCAAAAATTCAGGGATGGTGGGTCGGGTAAAGGGTGGACCCAGTCGTCTCTGACGTCACTTTTCCATCAGAGATGCGCGGAACGCAGTGCGCACCGCATCTCTGACATCATTTTTCCCTCCGATATGCGCAGAACTTAGTGCGCACCGTTCCCAAATTATTGCGACCTATCGGCCTATATATAAGCTCAACGCATCCGATGCAGACTCGTTAGTCTTACATGAAACGTGCAAGTCAAAAGCCTATAATTTTCATTTCTCTGACATACAATTGTTACCCATAACCGTTAAACTCATGATCGTCGAAGCGCATATGGGACTTGCAGAGCAGATAAAGGGGACGTGTAATGTGCTGAGAGAGCAACCACCCGAAAAGGAGAATGACGCTGTGATCAATCATAGGACTGATATTGGAATCGCGAATATCCGAATTCTACGTGATATTTCTATGCAACGAGGAACAACCGTTAGTGCGAAAATGCGGATCTAATATACTATCGCACTCCTGCAATCTTGGGTGACGGAGATCAGGCAGTTGCAGCAGCGCGCAGTGGTGACGGGTGGAAATATCGGTACTCCTGCGGGTGTACAGTGGGACAATGTGGATAGTGCTTTTGCCAGCCGAATCAGAACGGGGGTTGTCACAAATCTCCGTCTGACAAATTCGGACGCCTTTCTGGACGATGTGCAGCGCGTCGTCACCGAGAAGTTGGAGCTGGTACTGCGCGAGAAGGGAAACGTGAAGGTTAACCTCATATTATCGTGCAAATTCCAAAATGCTAAGCACGAAGAGGTCTCCACCTAAGTTGAGAGTTTCAACACCTCAAACGTGGCGATTCTTCTCCCATCGAGCGATGTAAATGGCTGGTTTACACGTGTACGGGGTGATCTGCAATCAAAGGTGGAAGATTTCGAGCAACACGATTCCGGCTGGAGTATGATTCAGATCCTCAACATCGCTGTAAATATCAATCGCTACCAGCCTCTAACCGCGGGGGCTTTAACATTCATCGAGCTGCCCCAGGACATTGGACATAAAGAGGCTGTGATCAACGTGAGGAACGAGGACGAAAGATGTCTTCTCTGGTCCGTCGTAGCAGCCCTCCACCCGGTCAACATCAACACCGATAGGACTCACAACTATCGTCGCTATATTTCCGAGTTGGACTGTACAGGTATCAAGTTCCCTGCTACTCTACGTGATGTGAAAAAGCTTGAGAGATTGAATAATTTGCGCATCAATGTATATGGTATAGAATCTTAAACTTTTTCGCATCATGCAAAATCAAATGAAAGCGTCATCGTGCCAATTTATTTAAGTCTAAATTTGCATAGCGTAAACATTAGCACGATCCATCTTACAATGGTTGAGAGTAATCTGGAAGACTGGTGAGTTTGCACCGAGATTCCACTTCGCTTGGATTGAAGATTTTTCCCGATTAGTAAGCAAACAATTGTCTTATCATGATGGTCAACTGTTTTTATGTGACAAATGTTTGTGCCACTTTAGCGTAAAACACGCCTACGACAATTATCGACAAGATTGTATAATGCTAAATCAAGTACGCATGGAATTTCCCGAGTGCACAGATTTAGTATTTTCCGATTTTCAAAACAAAAGCATCGTTCCGTTTGTCGTATACGCCGATCTCGAATCTATATTAATCTCCGAACCCGTAGATAGATTTGAAACTCGTAAGACTTGTGGAATTCAAAAGCATGTCCCGCACAGTGTGGGGTACTACGTACATTGCGCGTACAATGAGAGATTATCGGAGTTCCACAGTAAACGTAGCGTCGATTGCATAGATTGGTTTATGAAACAGCTTATGGATTCATCAATTCAAGTAGAGTCACGCATCAAAAACATAATTCCGATAAAGGCTTTTACCCAAGTGCAACGCCATCGCCACATGCGTGCAAAGAATTGCCATATTTGTGAAAAACTGTTTACCCCTTAGGAGAAAAAGTGTTACGATCACTGTCACTTCACGAGTAAATATCGTGGTCCTGCTCATAATCGGTGTAATTTGAATTTCAGAGAGCCGCACACAATTCCAATAGTTTTCCACAATTTGTCCGGTTACGATTCTCACTTTTTAATAAAATCCCTCGCGTCAACTTTCCCCGGTAAAACTACACTGCTACCCATAAATAAGGAAAAATATATATCCTTCACAAAACGCGTCGATGGAACAATGATGCACTTGAGATTCATCGATTCGTTTTGATTTATGGCTAGCAGCACCGATAAACTTTCTACATATTTGACCGATACGGATAAACGCATAACACGTAAATTTTATAATAACTCGACTCAGTTCAGTTTGATGACCCGCAAAGGCGTTTTTCCCTATAAATACGTCGATTGTTGGAGGAAACTCAACGAAACGCGAATACCTGCAAAGACGCATTTTTACAAGATTTACGCACTCGACGCGTACGGACGAGACGAACGACGACGAGACGGCGGTGCCCCCGTTTTCACCGCCGAGAAGCTCGTCGGAGCGACCAAAGCAACGGAGAGGGGTGAGGCGCCAGGACCGGACGGGGTACCGGCGGAGGTTCTTCGGCTGATGGCGAGCCTGAGGCCGGAGATACTTCTCGACCCCTACAACAGCCTTATGAAAGGGACATTTAGCGACCGGTGGAAGGTGGCGAGGCTGGTTCTTATCCCAAAGGGTAAGGGTGACCCAGGCACGCCATCGGCCTACCGGCCGCTGAGCTCACTGGACACGACAGGGAAACTGTACGAACAACTTCTGCGACCACGACTCACGGACGCGATACAGGACGGCGGAGGCCTCTCGGACCAGCAGTTCGGATTCCGGAGGGGTCGATCGACGATCGGAGCGATCCAAGAGGTGGTTGACTCCTTCCGGTCGACAGACAGACATTGCCACGCTGCGCGACCCGTCGCGCTGCTGGTGACACTTGACGTTAAGAACGCCTTTAACTCAGCCAGGTGGGTGGATATCCTAGGGTCGCTGAGAGTCGACTTCGGGGTCCCGCCTTACTTGCTCCGGGTTGTTGAAGACTACCTTCGAAACAGACGGCTGACGTACGAAACGACCGAAGGCCAAGTGACGCGACAGATCACCGCGGGGGTCGCTGAAGGTTCCATACTAGGACCTGACTTCTGGAACCGGATGTATGACAGCCTGCTCAGACTGAAGCTCCCACTTGGCGTTTGCCTGGTCGCTTACGCTGACGACGTGGCGGCATTGATAGTCGAGTGAACTCCAGATCCGGCACAATACGCACTGAAACAGACAATGAGACGAGTCGGACGGTGGATGACTGACCACGAACTGCAACTCGCGACGGAAAAGACAGAACTGGTGCTCCTCACCAGAAGACAAATACCGACCACATCATGCATGACGGTCGGGACGGACGAGATCGAGACCAGAGGGGAGGTCAAGTATGTACCTGGGGGTGACCCTGGATACGAAGATGACCTTCTGGCCTCACATACGACGAACGGCTCAGAAGGCGGCTGAAAAGATAGCATCCCTAAGCCGCCTGATGGCAAACACAAACGGACCGAGACCAGGGAAACGTAGACTTTTGATGTCGACGGTGAACTCGATCCTCCACTACGGTGCGGAGATCTGGGCAGACTCCCTGAAGACTGAGTAGTACTATCACGCAATGTCGACGGTACAGAGACGAAGCGCGTTGATGATTGCTTGTTCCCATCGGACGGTCTCAGCACAGGCCGTTCTGGTGGTGGCAGGCGTGATTCCCGTAGACCTTCTTGTTTCCGAGCCACGGTGCAATCCTCTCAATCCACCAATGTGTGGTGGTCCTGCCTTGAGGGGTCTTCTCCTGGGCATTCCCGCGTCGCACGCCTTAGTCAAGATGTCCATAAGCCTGTCGACTTCTGAGTCAGTTGGATTGTCTGCCTGCTCCTCCCTTTCCTCGCGGAGGCAGATCACCATGGCCTCCTTGTCTAATTTATGGACGGTCCATCCGCCTTCAAGCCGCGTCCCTAGTGGTTTACCAGGCTTGGCAGGTAGCCACCTCATGGCGATGCAGCGGTGGTCGCTGAGGGTTCCGTCCTCCAGGACCCTCCACCCCTGCAACTTAGCCGCTACCTCCGGGCTACCTGTCGTAATGTCAATGACTGAGTTAGAGCCAATACTCACCCTTTGCCATGTCGGTGCGCTGCCTTCGTTGACGGGGTGGAGGTCGAGCCTTGCCAGGAGCTCAACTACGGCCTGGCCCCTCACGTCCAGCTTTGAGGACCCCCAGCTCGGAGACTTCGCGTTGAAGTCCCCGGCAATGATGATCCTGCCTTCTGCTGTTCGGATGCTGGCCTCCAGGCCATCCAGCTAGGCCTCGAAGTCGCTGGGCGTGACGTAGGGCGAGAAACAGCAGCTGAAGATGGTTAAGCCACTCGTTCTCGCCCAGACAAACTCCTCCCCTCTTCCCCCCAGCGTGAGGGTGCCCGGGAGGTTGTTCGTCACCATTATAGCCTCGTCCCCCCTCTGATTCACCAGCCAGTTTCCCTGCTCTCCCGCGTCGCTGGGTTTCGATTTAGATCGGAACGATTAAGATCCCGGCCCTTTGAGCAGCAGCGGTCTGGGTCAGCAGGTCCTGGGCGGCCCGGCTCCGGTTGAGGTTGACCTGGAGTACTACTACCCCAGGCCTGCCCCCGGGTCCCGTGCTGGTGTTTCCTCTTACTCTCTGCATGCTGGGGTATTATTTCCGAGCCTCCACCCGAACGAAGCGCCTAGCGTGGTGAGGGAGAGCATTACAGCCTCCACGCCCGCTGTTTCTGCTCCCCTTACACCCGTGGAGTTGGGCACCCCCCTTGCGGTTCTCCTACTGTGCTGTAGTTCAGCCTTCTCCAGCTCCACCTTGAAGGCTCTGCATTGGCCGCTTCCGGAGAAGTGGTCCGCCCTTGCCCCGCTGTTGATGCACACGACGCATCTTGGGCTGGTCCTTCCACACTCCTGCTTTTCGTGGCCGTTCTCCCCGCAACTTCTGCATGCATTTGCATTGTCAATACCCAGGCATCGGACCGCGTGGTACCCAAAACCTTGACACCGGTGGCACCTGTCCACCGTGATCCTCTCCCGGATCCGGCAGGCCGTCCACCCTATCTTGAGCTTACCGAGGGCCAATAGCCTCTGGGCAGTCCGCTCTAGCATTTTGCACAAAGTGGCCTGGGTACCCCGGAAGCCTACCCTCATCTTGATTGGGACCTCCAGCGGAGCTTTCAGAGCGCTGGAGAGAGCCGCCCTTACCTTCTCGTCTGTCGTCACTTCGTACAGGTCCCTGATCTCGACGGTCATGATCGGCTCCAGGGTCGAGACCTTCGCCTGTTCCCCTAAAACCTCCCCGACCGCCTCCCTCAGGGCCTGGGCGCCGTTCGACCCCTTCACCTCGAGGAGGACATCTCCCCCCCCCCTTGTCCGCCTCACTGCCGTAACGTTGGCGCCAGCCTTTTCGGGGTCCACTTCCCCCTTAACTTTCTTGAGGACGTCTGCGTAGTTACATCCCTCCGCTACCTTGATGATGACGGCATCCGGCCGGATCGGCTTTCTTCTTGGCCCCCCCTTCGATGGAGCCGCAGCCGCCGGTTTCCGCAGGACTGCTGGTTGGGGTGCCGCGGCAGTGGGTTTCGCCGTTCCTTTCGGTCGGCCTCTTCTCACCACCTCGCTTCATCCGTCGAGTCCCTTGTCCTTCTGCTTCTCCTCGGGGCGTGGCCGCTTCTTTGCTGCACCTACAGATGGCGAGATCTCCTTCCTTTTGGCAGATTTTTCCTTCGTTCCTGCTACGTCTTTTGTCCGTGGCTGCTTTAATTGTTGTAGCTAATCCTGCGGCCCTTCCTTCGTCATCTGGACAGCCTTGACCGCGGTTTCCCGTGGAGCCTTAGCCACTGCCAACTCTTCCTCCATGCGCCTCGACGCCCTTTCTACTTGCCTCACGACGATGGCCGCCTTCGTCGTGTCCTCTTTCAGCGTAAAGCTGGTTTTCTTATGCACGAGGGCGAAGCCCTCCATGTCCTCGATGAGGGCAATCAGCGACTTCAGGTACTCCCTTCCGCTTATCTCCGACAAGCCTAGCGACGCACTGGGGTAGCTGTTCGTCCTTCCCTCCTTCGTTACGGTCCTCGGGATCGCTCCCTTCGGTCCGCTGGCTGACCTTCGGTCCCCTTCTGTCGCCTCTACGTCGATAAAGACTAACGGCGTCTGGACAGGCGCCGGCTCCCACATCTGCAGCTCCAGGCTGGTGATCCGCCTGGGCTGTGGTGGTGACCGGTGGATGCTAGACCTTCTTGCAGAGGGATCCACCTCTAGTACCTCATACTCTATTTTGTTATCGGTTGATTTTGTTTTGAATTGATCCATATTGAATTATTTTAAGTCTAACGACGATTCAGCCATCATGGCAGCTGCACCGCGGTGCAGCATCTATCCCCGCCGGGAAGAACTCTACCCCCGTATTCGCGCGGAAGCTGCTGTCAATTTATCGGGTGGTCAACCCTATCCGTGCGATCCCCCACACCCCTCTTACCTCTTTAGGGTGTTTCGTCCGGGGGATTCCCCTATCAATCCGAGCCCGGGTTGGCCTCCTTTCGAGTAAGACCTCGCCGGAAATACCCTACCGGCTTCGAGTATGAGGAAATACTGACCAGGTAATCCTCCATGCATGCGCCCGAGGTCCAAGATTCAACCCTCTGCTTGGCTCCAGTCAGCTGCAAATAGCGGTTTTCCCACTTCAAACCAGTGGCTTCCTAGGAAGCTGCAGGAAAAGATACAGACATTTTTTGCAGCCCTGGTCGGTCGGATTACTAGTCCGACCTTGGCTAGTCTCGGTGGAATATCCTCGAACACCCCGACCACATCCTATTCTCTTATCTCCCATATATTCCTCACCATTTCCTTACCCAGCCTCGAGAGGCTGGGCCGGTTGCTCTTAGTAGTCGCTCTTCTAGGCTCGCCTTCGGCTAGGGATTTAAAGATTCCAGGCGTCGGTTCCCCTAGATTCATTGCGACCAACAAGCCCCCACACCACGACAAGGTGACAACCGACGTGGGGGGACCTAACCTTTTTTTTTTTTTTTTTTTTCCGATGGAAAAGTGCCTTATACACACCCTGTGTTTCACGCAAGAGACACAGGGTAGTGTGGAGCCCGCCCCCACTAAAAACCCACCGGCCACCCTGGAACAGGATGAGAGACTCCCCGGAACCACCGAAGCATAACTTCGGGGGGTCTCCCGGCACCTTAGCGTGCGTGCGCTCACTCCTAGCTTGGCAGTTGCGTCTCCCATCCCTCCCAATCCACTCGGTTCACGATACCTTGCTCGCGTCATACCTAGGGACCAGCTCCGGTTTTCGCTGTTGGCTGACGCTCTATCGCTGGAGTCGCTTAGCGTACGGACGCTGCCTCCCTGCGCTAGCGGCTTGGTTTCTGCACCCCTCCGCTGGCAGCCCATCACCTCGGGTGCCGGGAAACAGAAGCACCAGCAAGGCCGTCCCTCTCTGCCCCCGTGTAGGCAGGAACCGCGGGGAGGGAAACGGGGAAGGGGAAAGGCGGAGGGGAAAGGGGAGGAGATGAAGCACAGGCGTCCGTGACGATACCCTACGACCTGTCACCTGCTACCCTAGCATCAACGACGCCACGAGCGCCCCCGCCCGCCCCCACCCCTGCAACCACCGAGATCCACACCCCCGCCCCGCACACACCGCAGCCCCACCGCAAAGGGCGGAGGGAAGGCCCGCCGGCATCCGACCCCGCCAACCCTTCCGGGCCCCTACCCGTAGTTACCAGGATCTGCTCGCGCCACCCCTCATCCCGTTTCCCATTTATGAGATGCCCCACTCCTCTATCTCCCCGAGACCGTGTCGCTGGAGACTCTTTCCGCCACGCGCGCCAAACCCCGCTGGCGCATCCGCTCGGCTTGCTCTTTCTCCGTCATGACGGCGTTCGCGAACCATGTGACCGCTGCCCACCCTTCCCTGCTCCTCGTCATAGCTTTGACCAACGCCGGTAGCGTCAGGTCCGCCCCCGTGACTCCGCGTAGGAGTTCTCGCTTCGTCTCTCAGGCCGGGCACGCCTCCACCGTGTGTTCCGCTGTATCCACGGCCCCCCGCATTGCTTGCATACCGGGTCCGCGGCTCTGCCTATCTTGTGCAGAAAGCCCTCGAAGCATCCATGACCCGTCGCGATTTGGGTCAGGTGGAAAGTTACCCCTCCGTGTTCTGCGCTGAACCAGTCCTCCCAATTCGCCAATATAGCACCCCTGAGGCGCCCGCTAGGGAGGTTGGGCCTGCTCAGGTCCGCCCTCCATTCCCTTGCTACAGCTGCCCGTTCCACGCCGCCAAGGCGCGCGTGCTTGCTGTGTCGGTCCTTCTCGCGCTTTGTTGCTCCCGGAGGCTTTGAAACGTGCGGGCTCGCGTCTTCGCTACCAGGTCCAGCGGCGGAGATCGCGTCAGCATGGATGCTGCCACCAGCAATACGGTACGGTACGCCGATGCGACCCTTATCTGTACCTTACGTTGCATCCGTTGTAGCCGTCGCTTAACGGCGCGGTTGGACGTCGCATCGCTCCACGCTGGGGCTCCGTAGAGGATGATCGCGTAGATCACCTCCGCGTACAGCCTCCTCCTCTGCTCCGTGGGCCCCCGCAGGTTTGGCATCAGCCTAAATAACGCGCGAGTCGATTTGGCTACCTTGGTCTCCTCTCGCGCGAAGTGCTCTCGGAAGTTAAGCTGGGCGTCCAGCGTAATTCCCAGATACTGTATGTGGGCACTTATCGCTACTGCCTCCCCCCCTACTCTAAGGCATGGGCTCTGCGTTGCCCAGCCTCGCCGTTCCCGGCCCTTGGCGAACGCAACCGCCTGGGTTTTGGTGGCCGACACCGTCAGCCCCAGACGGTTGATCCGCCTCACGACCGTTGCCACCTGGACCTCAGCCAAGACGATCGCGGTCGCCATGTGCCCCGCCGAGCTGAGAACCAGCGTATCGTCCGCGTAATACAAGACGTCGCACCCCTCTTCCCTGCGTACCCGAAGGACCCCGTCGAAGCAGAGGTTCCTCCCGATCGCTCAGGTACGACCCCGTCACCCTTCGGAGGTACCTCGGCACCTCTCTGTCCCTTAGGGCCGTCAGTATGGCCCCCCACGGTACGCTGTTAAAGGTGTTAGCTACATCCAGGGAGACCGCGATGACCACCCCCCCCCCCCCCCTTCCCCCTTGACCACGCGCCCGCCACAAAGCCGCGCACCCTCAGCAGCGTGTCGCACGTTGCCCTGCCCTCCCCGAAACCGTACTGACCCTCCGCGAGATCCGCCGCGGGGTTTTCCGCCATCCACCCTTTCAGCCGCTCGACTACCACTCGCTCGAAGCCTTTGCTGATTTCGCTCATCAGGCATTGGGCCTAACCTTTGGCAGCGGATCCCCCGCCGAGCTCCCCCTTTGGAGATAAGCACCAGTCATGGCGTCTTCCACTCCCAGGGAACCGCCCCCTCCTGCAGGCACCTCGAGTAGCACTTCGCTCGGAGGGCCACTATGCCATCTGGGACGATAGCCCAGATCCTCCCCTTTACCCCGTCCAGCCCCGGTGCCGTGCTCCTTTGCCCCCCCTTTTTGAGGGCCGTGCGAACCTCTTCCGGGCTCACTGCCCACTCGTCTCGCCATCCCTTTTCTCCGTGTGCCTTCACCTCCTCCTCCCGTTGGTCTTCGTCACGCGGAGCCCGATGCGGGAATAAGGAGGACAGCAGCCGCCCGGTGATGACCGGGTCCAAGGTCTCCGTCAGTTCCGGTGAGGACCCCCGAAGCCTGTTGAACACCATTCTGTACGGCAGTCCCCAGGGGTCCGTCTCCACTGCACTGATTAGGTCCTGCCAGGCCCGAGCCTTGGCTGCCTTGATACCTTCTCGCAGTCTGCGTTTGGCTTCTTTGTGTTCCGCCTCCCACAGCGAGCCCGCCCGCAGGGTGTGGTCACACCTTGTCATCCGTCGCCTAGTCCGGATGCAGGTCCTGCGCAGCTCGGCTACTTCGTCCGTCCACCAGTGTACGGATTTCCTGTGCGGAGGTGGGCGGGACCTGTGCGCCGCCGCGACGCAGGCTTCTGCCATCGCCTGCCTGATCCACCTGGCAAGCCCATTTGCCGTTGTGCGGTCCGTTCCGGTCGGTCCCACGCCAGCTGTGGTGCTAGGGACTCGTGGAACCTCTCTTCCTTGAACTTGTTCAAGTTCCATCGGCGCCTAGTCGTTTCTCTGTTGGGGGGGGGGGGGGGGAGGTTCACCGGCCCAAGGACGGTCCGCCACCTCAAAGGCGATGTATCGATGGTCCGAGAGGTTCTCGATCCTCGCGAGAACCCTCCATCCCATTACTCTTACGGCTAGGCCCGGCGTGGCCCAGGTGGTGTCCACGACTGATCACCCCTGGGGTCTTACGCAGGTCGCTGTTGCGCCGTTGTTGAGTAGGCGGAGCCCGAGGGATGCTGCCCAGCTCTTCAGAATCTCTCCTCTGCGGTTCGCGCCTGTGGGGTCCCACGCTGGTGAGCGGGCATTGAAGTCCCCGCCCACTATTACTCCCTGCATACGGTCTGCCGATCGAACTGCCTCCCCTAGGTCATCGAGGCGTGCGGAGAATTCCTCCAGCGTGATGTTTGGGGAGATGTACACGGAAATGACCGTTATTTGGAGGCATATAACGGAAACGTACCCCTCTCCTCTGCTACCTCAGCGGCAACCTTGCCGAAAGTCCCCTGACCCCCAGGTTACTGCGGTCAGTCCATCCATGCTGCTGATCCAGCGCGGCGAGTCCGAGGCGGTGGGTGGCTCAAAGATGAGGCACACATCCGTCCCTGTCTCTGTCGTATGTTGTGCCAGCAGGTCCCGGGCCCGCCAGCTACGGTTGAGGTTGCACTGCAACATTCGTAGTGCTTGGGGCAGCCTCGCCATTTCGGTTTGTCACCGCCGCGGGCCTCCGACCCCGCTCCTCTACTGCCGGACATTGTCCGGAGTCCATTCTGTGCGCGCTGTTACCGCCCTTCTCTGCGTAGATGGCGCATCTGGGGGCCGCCGTGCATGCTCGCGCTTGGTGCCCTTCGCCGCCGTACCCGTAGCATGCCGCCCCGCGTGCTTTGGGTACCTTGCAGGTCGCCCCGATGTGTCCAAATTCCCAGCACCGTAAGCATTGCCGCGGTCGGACCTCGAGGAGGTTGACTCACGCCGTCGTCCATCCTACTCGTACCTTCCACTTTGCGGCTATTTTCGTGGCCGCTGTCAGCGGACACTGGACCCACGCGCTCCGCAGGCCGTTGGTCATCTCCCACAGGGGTCCGACCTTTATCGCCTCGATTCCGCACCCTCCTGTTGCAGCCATTATGGCGGCAAGCTCTTCCGCCGTTACGGAGTCGTCCATGTACAGGACTCGGATTTCACCCTTGATGATGGGGCGCGAGATGCGAACCGCGTCCCCAGATTCGCCCTTCGTCATCTTGCCGAGGTGCGCCGCCAGTACGTCGGCTTTTTGTGCTCCGTCTGGGCCGGCTACTTCGATCAGTACTCCACCTTTGGCAGAGCGCCGGATCTTTGTCGCTGGCATTTCCAGCTCCGTGAGAGAGATCTTCGTCCTCGCCCTACGCAGTATGTCCCCGTAGTTAACGTTTTCCCCGGTCCCCTTGATCGCCACGGCGGCTGATCTCGGGGGCCTCCGACTCGCGTTCTTTGCAACCACCGTCGCCTGTGCGTTGATGTTTCCTTCACGCTGCTGTCCGTCAGTGGGCCTGGCGGCATTTTGCAGGGCCGCGGCGGGAGCACCTGCCGGTGGCTCCACTCTGACGGCCTCGTCCTGGTCCCTCCTTGGGTTCCGCCTACCGTTACCAACGGTTGTCCACACGTCTTCGCCACCCTCCCTTGGTGTGGCGATTGTTCCTCCGCGGGTCTCGGTTATCCCGCTTGTTGTCGCGGGGAGTTCGGACTCACCCGGTGTTTGCGACTCTCTCTGTTCATGTCCCCCAGAAGCTGGATCTGTCGCAACATCTTCCTCAATTCTTTCCAGACCTCGCTGATGGAAGTCAGCTGCCGTTCAAGAGCTGTCTCCCTTTCTCTAAGGCTGGCCGGGAGTAGCCCAAGTTCGGCCTCCGTTAGTCGCAGCCTGGATTCCGGGGCGCTGCCGGACGCCGGCGTTTCCGCTGCTGGGTCGAGGCATTCGTGTCTGCTTTTAGCGGCCCTTATGATGAGCGGGGTGAGCGCTCGGCCCTGTCCCATTCTATCGGCTCGTGAGGTGGTTCTCGCCCCTCCTTCTTCCCCCCCATCTCTGGTCACGAGGGCGTAGGTCGTTACGCTACGGTCGACCGCCTGTTCATTGGCTCTCTCCAATTCCCGTTTTACCTCCGTGAGTTTCCGCAGCGCTTCCCTTTCTCCCTATCAGCCTTGCGGAGCTGGGCTAAGAGCTCTGTATTTTGCGCCCTCAGTGGTGCAGGGTCATAAGCCGATACTGCCTTCCCTGTGAGGGTTAGCAGTGCCTCTTTCGCCCAGCTTAGCCGCTTCTTCATGTTACCACTCAACCTTCCTGAGATGGACCGACACTTGACCCGGATGGCATCCGTCTCTTCCAGCCATTCCCGTATCTGGGTCCCTAGGTCCGCCGCTGACATGATCCGGTATTCTACTGGGCCTACTCCCTCTGGGGAGCCCTTCAGCGAACTTGCGACCGTTCTCCTCTGCGGTTTTGATTGCCGCGACGTTGTCAGTGTTGGCGGGGCGGGCCCCGTCTCCGCCCTCGTGCTCGGACCCGGCTTGTCCCACTCCGGTCTCTCATTCGCCATCCCCGCGGGCCCCTCGCTGGGCTTTGCCTTAGGTATGGCCTTGCGTCTCCTTTTGCCCTTGAGGCGCAGGCCCCTCCGCACCCTTCCCTCTTCCTCCTGTTCCGAGGAGGCCCCCTCCTTTAGCTCCTCCACCGATGTGGAGAGTTCTGGTTGCCGGGGAGTCCCATCCCCCTGTGCACACCCTGCCTTTCCCCCTAGCTGCCTCGGTTGGAACAGCTCTTCGTTCGAGCCTGGGCTTCCGTCCGGTGGGGTCAGCTCCTATCCCTTCCGCTCGTTCCTTTGCGAAAGCGGTGTGGCATCCGATGCCGTGAAGAGCGGTTCCTCTCCATCTCCTGGTTCGTGGAAGCCGCTATCGACTTGTCGGATGGTCTGCCCTATCCGCGCGAACCCTCCATCCCTACATCTTTAGTGTCGCCAGGCGGGGATTCCCCTGTCAATCCGAAACAGGGTAGGCCCCGACCCAGTAAGACGTTGCCGGATTTAACCTCCTACCGGACGTCGGGTATAAGGAAATATTGACCAGATAATCCTCCAAGCATGCGCCCAGGGCACCAGGTTTGACTCCCAGATTGGCTCCAGACAGCCGCGGGGAGCGGTTCTCCCACGATGGGCATGTGGTTTCCTGGGACCTTCGCCATGGAACCGAGGTTCCGTGGACTGAAGTTTACCCGTAGTACGCCACAGAGGTACGGTAAAGGTACTGACTTCACCCGCAGCCCCGGTCGGTCGGCTACTACTCCTTCCTTGATTAGTCTCCGAGAAATTGCCCCAGGGGCCCCAACCGCATCCCATGTACACATCGCCCATTCATACCGCCATTCGTACACCCAGCCCCAGGGGGGCTGGGCCGGCTGTTCTTAGTGGACACTCGTCTCGAATCACTCCCGCCCCGGGATTTTGAAGTCCTGGGGCGTCGGGTCCTCAAGATTCATCGCGGCCATCAAGCCCCTACACCACGACAAGGTGACAACCGACGTGGGAGGAGGGACCTATCCTAACGTAACCTAACCCAATCTCACCTCACCTGACCTAACCTAACCTAAATTCACCTAAACAATGTGAAAAACAAGATGGCGGGGCGCAAGATGGCTGACATGATATCGAAGCAGGTTGCTAACCTAACCTTACCCAGCCCAGCCTAACGCATGTAAACAACAACATGGCGGACATGAATGCAAAGCAGGATGACGATGCAGGATGATGGGGCGGTATTGCAAAATGGCTGGCGGAATATATCGTTTCAAAAATAATATTTTCGGCATACTTCGAATACATTCTTTTGTGCTAATTGACCAGATGGCGACACCGCAATTAGATAGGCTGAGAATGTTGATGATGACCCGTAAACTTTCACGCGCAAGAATTTATTACGGGGGGAGAGTGTGGTTAGTTGGTATACAAATTGCGAGTTTATTCAACACGTTATATTGTTGTCATAGTTTTCCTATTGTGAACTTCAGTATCCATAGTACGTATAATTTATAAAATCTACATCGAACGTGATGGATCTGAATGAAATCAACCTCGTCTGTCGCCTGGAAACGCTGCCCACTAAGAGAATGTCGAAACTGGAGGTTGGGAAGGAGTACAACGTGACGGGGGTAAGACTTGTCAATACTAAGTACGGCACGAGTATTCTGCTCGCGCTAAATGAGCAATTCGAAATAATTTCACCCCTCGAATCGTAAGTCTCATGGAAAATGAAGTGGTGCAATTTAACAGAATGCAGAAGACGATAATCGAGGGCATTCCACGAATAAAATATTATGGGAGCGAATACAACAAATTTGAATTTTTGTGTGACAGATGAGCACGGTCAGCAAAAGCATAACAAAAAGCACTGTTCCAACTTGCAATATGGAGATGATCATGGACGTTCAAAGTTTCGTTGGCCCCGGCAATAAATTTTTATACCCAAGGAACTTGCATCATAAACATAAACTCATCGGGTTTGAGTCGCATTCTCTTTAAACCACCGAACGCTTGGGCAGATCTACCAGCTGAACAAAAAGCTACTAACGCTTGGCTAACACACAATTTTCAGGGAATACTATGGAATGCAGGAATCGAACCTTATGCTGAGGTGCAGAAAGTTGTAACAAAGGCTGTTAAATATGCATGCTATGTATATGTCGAAGGTGAGGAGAAGAAACGGTGGCTGACGAAGATCCTTGACTGGGCAAAACGAGTAATAAACATGGAAGATTTACAACTTTTCACCACCATCACTGGAAAAACTGAAACATATGGAAGAGGCGGGTTGGTGCGTTGATTATCATGAAAACGGTTAAACGGGATACAACTGTGCCTTCGCAAATCTTTAGCGGTTGAAGAAGTGGTATGTCAAGGAGTGCAAAGGGTCTCTCTCGTGAAATCGTTCGACCAATTCAACAAAACAAAAAAAAAAAAAAATGTAAATATCATGCGAAGAAAAAAATATGAATAGAATTTATTGTAGTATATATATATATATATATAAATATATACGAGTATATACATGTGTGTATATATATTTCGAATTACAGTTACACCTCATTTTAAGTAATATAATTTATGTAAATGAATCTAAAATAAATATATATCTTACTATATTATAGAATAGTTTCCCTCCGGGTCCTGATCATTGTTTGGGTCAGCCGTTCGGGTTAGCCGTTTGGGTCAGCCATTGGGGTCAGCCGTTTGGGTTAACCGTTTGGGTCAGCCGTTTGGGTTAGTCATTTGGGTCAGCCGTTTGGGTTAGCCGTTTGGTTCAGCCGTTGGGTTAGCCGTTTGGGTCAGTCGTTGTGTTGTTTGGGTTGGATTTTGTTTTGTGGTTTTGTTTGGGTTCAATTGGGCGATACTTGTGTTGTTTTGGTTGGACTTCACTGGAATTTGGAGAGACTGATGGAGACCAGATGATGAATTGTATAGCAGCATTCCGTGGTGTGGGAGAGGGCTTTTCTTGCATTTTATCCCCGTTTTGTTCGCTAAAATTGAATGATTGAAATTGGCTTGGCTTTCATTAAATCATTATATCTTTATTATTCTTTCCTATCTTAAGATCTTAATAAATTCATTATTTAACCTTTGAGACGAGAGTGGAAAGGTTATCTGTGGCTTTTTTTCGGTTGTTCGTTTCCCAGAAGAAGATTTTTTAACGCTGTTACGTCCGTGAGTAGAGTTTACTCCTGAGCGGAAGGAGTAACCTGGTTGGCTTCGCTTTTACGTTTCAGGTCAACCGGAAATCAGGATGAGGATTGAATAAACTTGAGTATGTTGATATGTCGATTACATGTTTATTGCGTAGAACTTGAGATACCGGTAGGAGTGAATTGCGTGGTACGAAAAGATATATAAGAAGTCTGGATGTGGGGTTGTCGAGAGTCAGAATAGGAGTGTCCCTTGAGACGTGAAACGTACGGGTGCAGAAAAGGTGTGACAATGCTAGAAGTAGGGAATGGAATTTGATGAGTAAGCGCGATAGTGAATAGCGTGAGACTACGTAGAGATAAGAGGACAGGACAGCGACCATGAGATTAATGTAAGAACTGTGGGAGAGTTAGCGAGTAGGAAAAATAGAGAGAAGTGGTATGCTGGACGTAACAACGCCATTTCTGAATCCAATTTTTTTACACATTTCATATTGTTAACATGAAAATACGTTGTCTCTGTAAAAATAATTGCGCCTCCGTAACTAAGGATTCGTATACTCTGGGCAGTCTTGGAAAGAACCGGGCGAAAAGCATACACATGGAGCTTTCGAATTTTTTTTTTTCGAAAAATCGAAAAATACTGATAGTAAAAAAGAATGAATAAGACATGTTCTGAAGTATTACCATTGTTTTCTATTTTGCCCATAAGTTCAATATTTCGCCCTCTGTCCAATGAAATTTCGTTCGCATAATTTGATATTACCACTTCCAATTTATATCGGCCATCAGTGATTGCCCCAAAAACTTGATTCGTTTCACGAATGTTTGTTGAAACAAACTCATTCCGTATGTATCCCTTGACTCCTGTATCTATTAATATTTGTATAGATGAATGAATGTTTTTGTATCTTTTTCTATTCACTTGTATGATGCTAATAAGAACGTGTATTTCAATTTTTATTTTTATTATTTCGTAATGACTTACGAACATAATCAGAAGTCGTAAATATATCTTTTAAATCGGTTGTGATCATTTTTGCATGATCTGGTTCGGCGTCGTAGGAATCTAATTTTGTAATTTTTGAATAAGGTTTGACCAGAAGTTCGTAAGCAACATTTCCATTGTTAAATTTTGTTTCCTTTGCAATTACCGTTTCGACAAGGACGACCTAAATAATTGTTTATGGGAACTGAAAATATCATGGGAATTGATATTTAAATCGTGTCGATTAGGGGACCATTTCAGTGTGAAATTTGTTGGGAACGTTTTTTTTCCATTATCCAAAAATATGAACTTTTATCAACATTTGGTATGTCATTTGAATGAAGGAAAAAAAAATCGAACTGATTATCAAATTTTACTCGAAACAAAAAAATCATAAATATCCGCGATTTTCAAGTCAGTCACACTGTAATGGTTCTTCAATAAATACCTCATTCAAATTTATTCTTCCAAAAACGACTTCAATATCGTTGTTCCATATGACACATTGAATTGTGGTCCTTTCGGAATTGTTAATGATGAATTGAAATACCTCAAATTGTTTCGATAAATCTTTCGATTCGATTTTTCTCGGTCGATCGACTTCTTCCATGTACCCAACTATAGATCTATAAAAAATTGGAATATGGAATTGGCATCTCATTTAACACGATAGAAATCATTTTCCATAACAAAGAATTCCTTAAAATGTTAAATATTAAAGTGAAATAACAAGAATTACAAATCAAATTTTTGACGGAATTCCAAATCACGAATTAATTAATTTTGAACATATAATATCTCATTTCAAAAAATATCAGAGGAGCACTTTTCATTTACAAGACAGAATAAAACTAACACAGATTTGTCACCAATTTTACTTTTCTTCAAGTAATCCGTGCTCGAAAAAGGTATGGGTGTTTCATTTTTTTTCTTTCAATTATCTTTTGAAGTAGATGCATATTCATCACTTTTTTCGCACTTTTCGCGACTTGAGCCAGGTCCGTACTCTTCATTTTTATTTTTATATTGGGTCATTATGTAAAATTTAAAAAAAAAAAAATTATTTAAAAACGGTCCTATAAACTGTCAGAAACTGGACGAAATGAATAGTGTCGGTCTTGAAGTATGAATTAAAATTGAAAGTCGAAACAAATCAATACAACGCTGATTTCGGGCCGTACATAAAAACGGTCATATAAGCTGTCAGAAACTGGATGAAATAATAGTGTCAGTCTTGACGTGTAAATTAAAATTGAAAGTCGAAACAAATCAATATAACGCTAATTTCGGGCCGTTATTTGATTAATGATAAGCAGCTTTGTCAAAATATAAATTTGAACAGTTGCATATTTCACATTTTTACTATGGTTTTGAGAAATAAATAACGTCAAAAATTATAGACTGCAAAATCGTGCTATACAAATATCTTGAAAATAATCGAGAAATAGTGTTAAAGAAAAAAAAACATCGAAATGGATTCGAGGGATAAACGACGCAAATGCCAAGAAAAATATGCACAGCAAAATCGGTCAACGGAATTGAAACGTAAACGCAAATATCGTAAAGAAAATAGGTAAATGATGTTGAAGAAAAAACGTATCGTAAACATGAGCATTGCTGAAATTGAAACGCAACAAAACCGCAAATGGATTGACATGCGAGGAAAAAAAGATGGAAATACGAACCCGAAATCTTATTAGGAAACGAAATGGTATCGCCCTTGATGGTGCTTCAAACAATAGTCAATACTATAATATTGGTGATATGGCATATGTTTGTGAGTATTGCAATGCTGTACTTTGGATTAACGATTTTCCGAAGAAAAACTGTTGCCATGGAGGTAAAGTATCTTTACCTTCATTGTCACCGTATCCCAAAAAGTTAAGCAAATTTTTTGATGATATCGTGTTTCGGAGTACAATTCGTTACTATAACAGTAAATTTACTTTTACAACGTTGAAACAAACTTTTTGAAAAATTCTGGGCATGGTGTTTATAATCTGAAAATTCAGGGTCAGGTTTATCATTATGCACCTACTACTTTATATCCAAAGAAAAACGAAAGTCCGAAATACGGTCAAATTCATATCTACGAAGATTATGAAGCTGTGAAAGAAATATTATTGAACAACCCTCAGTTAAAATATTCAACAACGAGAAAAATTAATTCCGAGTTGAAAAAAATTAATCAGTTTGTTAAAAAGTATAAGCTTTCACATCAATACTCAAAAAAATTTAAAAATTATTGTTAACATTTTATTCGGAATCCGAATGTGGACATGCGTAGATATAACAAACCGTCAGCTACTGAATGTGCAGCGTTAATTATTTCTAAAGACGGAACTGTTCCTCATTTCGACTTATAGTAGGGGAGCCCAAGAGGCTAAATGGTAAGTCACTTTAGCGCTGCGAGAACCTATTGGATCATAAAGATTAGATACTAAAAAGAAAAAAAGTTCATATGATATATGCTCTTTTACTGCCGGGGGAAGTAGGTACTAATTTTCAAAAATGTAAAAAAAATTTATTATAAAGAAATACTCGAGTGCGTCAGACATTAATATCGTATACGCCCTATGTGCTTCCGGTAACAGAGAAGTATTAATCTGCCGGCTTACAAGTCGGGGGTGGCAGCACGAAGGGGTAGAAAATGAAAAAAAAAAAAATTATTTAAGCTCATCAGATATTCAGGGGGAATGTTAAGTGACCTCTAAAAGGTATCCTATTCAAAAGACTGACGATTTGGATGCAGTCAGAACTCACAGCCGATTTTTGAAAATGTAAAAAAAAAATAGTGACCTTGAAATACTCAAGCTCATCAGATTTATATGCAGACAGTTCAGCTCGATGTCCTTGTTGTGCTAACCTATAATCTGATAATTATGTGGAGGAATTTCATTGTTCTGACAGCTTAAGGTAGTACCGTGACATGTAAAGGACACCAATAGTCAATGGCTATTGTTTTCTTTCTCACTCACTAGTGCTGTCTTTCTTTACCGACTATCGCTCACTTACTTCCACTCACGTGAATCATCGCAAGTCACCAACTTCAAAAGTTATTTACAAAAAAATAAATACTGCTTGTTTATGTTTTTTTTGAAAAAAATTACTTGTTATATCCTCAATTAATAATTCTCAGTTTTTGAAAACAATCCTAAGAAAAATATGGCTGTTATTAAATAAAATGCTCACTCTAACTACTCTAACTACGGATAGGGAATACATATTAAATGTACGACTAGCCATCAGCTGAGATGGCATCATGGCCGCAGAAAGTAGTGGGGGGACGGTGCGAGAGAGTGAGAAATAGAGAAAGAGTGAGAAGGGGAGAGAGGCGCGGAGTCGGAAATACATAGTTCTCAGCACTTGCACGTACCTCACTTTATCAATAATTTTAGCTTTTTTACGTTGTAGAAACCGTCAGATTATATTATATCCCTAATTTTTACATGATTTCCTTTAAATTAAAAAAAAATAACCGCGCTCGAATACTTCCAGGTGACGTTTTTTTTTTGCAAACTAATTACTCGCTTATTCTCTCATATCATGATCAAATCGTCAGAATATTGAAATTGACGCTTTTTTCCATGTAATTAACTTACCTTCTATTAATCTGACGAGCTCGAATTAATTTGAGGATCGATTTTTTTTTACTAATCTGATTGGCTACCCTAGACGCACCCTTGTATATTAAGGGTTCATATATGGTGGTCGTTCATAACAGGGTGCAAGGTTTCCTTCCTTATATTGTTCTGTCGCGTTTGAATAAAACCCAAAATCCCCTCTTGGGCTCCCCTACTATTATGCGTATATCCTAAATATTGCGATAGGGAAAATAAGACAATTCGGATTTCAATTGAACTATCGTCCTATGTCGACCCAATGACGTTCTTTCTTCTTTTCCCATCTGACGATTTAGGGTGGAGTCCAGAAATGAAGCAGACGAATAACCTTAAGCGTCTATCCATATTACAATTTTATTCTTATCGTTTAGCCTATAGACCAGACGAGCACTTCATTCCAATCTTGAAAGGTGGTCGCTTAACGCAACAATACGTTATTCGTGCATGTATAATGGTTGAAAGTACACGCTTAGATTTTTTCCGCAGAAACCAACAACAGTTACAAATTGAATGTTATCAAGGTTTACTAGACCGTGTTAAAAAAAGTGTTTTGAACAAGTCAGCAACATTTCAGTCAGAGGACAGATTAGGAAACATTTTTATATTACCGTCACCTTTCATTGGAAGTCCATGTCATCTGTATAAAAATTACCAAGACGGAATGGCTATTATAAGAGCTAAAGGTGAACCCGATTACTTTATCACCATGACATGCAATCCCAATTGGCCCGAATTAAAACGCGTGTTGAAAAAATTTCCAAAAGAAACAACAGTTAATGATATACCTACAATTGTATGTCGCCTATTTCATATTAAGCTTAGATCTTTGTTAAATGATATCTTCAGTGGGAACGTATTCGGTCAAGTATTGGCATACATATATGCTATTGAATTTCAAAAGCGCGAATTGCCTCACATACATTCATTATCAATAGTACATGCAAAATTTAAATTGAAAACTCCAGAAGACGTAGATACGTATATTCGAGCTGAAATTCCGAGAAAAGGTGAAGATGATCGATTGCGCTATTTGGTAATCAAACATATGTTGCACGGTCCTCATAAAGCCACCAGTTTGTGCGTAACGACTGATAACGTTCATGAAGTGTGCACCAGAAAAATTCTAGAACCTGTTTGCATCGCAACCGCATTTCATAAAAACGGATACCCTATGTACAAAAGAACCGATAATCGACAGGAGAACGTGTATTACAACAGTAAAGTAAATGGCCATTTGGAATGGATTGATAATCAATAGGTTGTGCCTTATAATCCATATCTATTGACACCATACGGTTGCCATATTAATGTAGAGAGTTGTAATTGAGTGATGTGTATGAAGTATATTAATAAATATATGCATAAAGGTCACGATAGGGCTCTGATGGAAATAAAAGAGTATGGATTGAACAATGAGGTACACGATGAAATCTCTACATTTCTTGACTCCCGGTATGTCGGTCCGATGGAAGCGGCTTGGAGATTATTAGAACTTCCACTTTCAGGTCGATCACACGCTGTTGTTCGTTAAGCGGTTCATTTGGAATTTCAACAAAATGTCATATTTCTCGAAGGTTGCGAACGAGATATAATAAGTAGTGTATATATGCCGGTTCTGGACCACAGCCCCCCTAGCTCCCCCCCCCCCCCCCCCCCCGCCGGTTCTAGACCACACAATGGCGCACTCCCCCCTAGCCCCCCCCCCCCCCCCCCAGCCCCCGCCCAATCCGCGGCGTACCGCCCCCCCAATCCGCGACGTCACCCCCCCCTCCACCCACCTAAATCCGCGGCGTTCGCTCCCTCTCTCTCTCCCTCTCTCTCTTTTTTTCTTTTTCTTTTACTCTTTTCTTTACACTATTTCTATGTTTTATTTACACTTTTGTGCTCGCGGTTTCTCTGCATTTTGATTTTGTACGCTTTTTTTTAGTTTCCAGCTCTTAGGTTAAGTTTTATTACATCATATTTTCATGAACGCATTGCCCACGGAGTTTTTCTCCAGGGCATAATAAAGTATATTCATTCATTCTCTCACGCTCTCCCCCTTGTCCCCCCCCCCCCCCCCCCCCCCGCCTCCCCCTCGCCCGTTGATCATTTTCGCGGTTTGCCGCAAGATGTCTATTTTCATAGGATTTGACACACACACACACACACACACAAAAAATGATTCCTGTCGAGACTTGTTTTCCGCCGAACGTCATAAACGTAGGTATTCGGGGCGAGAGCCCCGATTTTTTATACCTGCACCGCCCACTACCTGCTTTTTGTTGCCAATAGAAAAACGTCAGTTTGCAAATATGAGTCTGAGTACTCTCCTAACGTTTTAATCTTGACAGCGTGCAAAACTGCATGCGTGCCCGTAATCTTTATCCAAAATTTCTTGGTTGTTCAATTTTGAAATAAATTTTTCCTCAGTCGGCAATTTAACGTACTCGAGCTTCTCCCAACCATCCATGTACTCATACGGGAGAACACCGTTCTTGGTTATGACTCATGTTTGTCCGAGCTCATGCAAAATTCACGTGTGATTTTCTTTTGGTTATCATTCAAATACGTTGCCACTTTTTCCAGGCTGCTGTGCATAAAGCGATACGAATCTATAAATCTAAACTGTCGGGCCGTTCCTTTAACAAATTTTGTGAACGAAATATACTTTTCTTTATTAACGGGTAGAAGCTGAATAGTACCCTTGAAAGTTGTCGCCAATACTTGAATCAGAAAATGCGAATCGTACCCTGACAGATTATGGAATATCACCGGGATAGTATGTGAGTTCTGATGATTTAGATTACAGCCTGGGCGAGCAGCACCACGATACTTTCCAGTGAAATGACAGTGATTACGATGTTTGACGTCTTCGAGCAAAAACCGGTTTTCGCAAATGTGACACACCGTTGATGAATTGAATTCGTTAGGCTGATTGCAATTGAGCGGTTCTATGGGTACATCCGTTTTGAAATACTTTTCTGACGAATGTGCCAATTTCTCCAACTCATCCACAAACCATCGGATGCAAGTTTCTCCACGGTTAATATCGAACGTTGAAATGAAATCGTCGGAGGCGAAATGGGGATAATATGCTACGCTGTCCGGAACATGGTTCTGGTAAATTGATCTATTTTCTGACACTTAAATATGAGTAGGTTGCAGCAAACATTCAAGATCCGCGTAAATGCAGAATGGAACGGTTTCTTTGTGCTTCAAATTTTTGACTTTCAGTATCTTTTCCTCCACTGTGGGTAATTCAACTTTGGTCTCGTTTAAACTCATGCAACAAACTTTGTGCTTTGTTAAACATATTTCACGTTAAAAGTGAGTGAAAAATCTATCACATAACAAAGAACGATCATTACCGTTGGAAATTTAAGAACTTGTTAATCGAGACTGATTTCGAATAAAAAAAAATGAAAGATTCTATTTTTTTCATCATTCCTCATATCAACATCATCGTCATCGTCGTCGATTTCAGTTTCTATCGCTGGAAGACCAATTACAGGTTTATCAGACTCATTCTGACTCAGGTGAATCGATACTATTTTACCTTTTTCCCGATCACCTTGGTCTTTACCGTAAACGTTTATGGAAAGTCCATTAAGTTTCTCAAATTTTGAAATGGCGTTTTTGTCTAGAGACATAGGAAACTTTATACCATAGTAGTGTATATACGACAGTTCTGATACAAAGATGGCGGCGCTCCCCCCTAGCTCCCCCCTAGCTCCCCCCTAGCTCCCCCCTAGCTCCCCCCCCCCCCCCCCCCCCCCTCGAATCCGCGGCGGTACCCCCCCCCCCAATCCGCGGCGGTACCCCCCCCCCCCAATCCGCGGTGGGACACCCCCCCCCCCCCAATCTGCGACATTACCCCCCCCCCGTCGATCATTTTCGCGGTTTGCCGGAAGATGTCTATTTTCATAGGATTCGACACACACGACACACACACACACACACACGCACGCACACAAACAAAATAATTCCTGTCAAGACTTGTTTTCCGCCAAGCGTCATAAACGTAGGTATTCGGGGCGAGGGCCCCGATTTTTTATACCTGCACCGCCCACTACCTGCTTTTTGTTGACGGATTTCCATTACATGCTTGGGAAACTATACATTGCTACTCTACTCACAGCATTTGCGCAGATTTTTATACTTAGGTGGGCATCCATCGTAGGCGGCGGTGGGCTCGTGGAGAGGCGGAGGGGGGGGGAGGGGAGGGTGAAAACCTGTTTCAACACGCTTTTAGGCAAGATGCAGCTGCGGAAGCGGGTCACTTCAAACGAGCAATAAAACCCAAAAATTTGGAGATGGGGGGATGGGTAAAGGCTGGGCCCAGTCGTCTCTGACGTCACTTTTCCCTCCGATATGCGCAGAACGCAGTGCGCACCGTTCCCAAATTCTTGCGATCTATCGGCCTATATACATATAAGCTCAACGCATCCGATGCAGACTCGTCAGTCTTACACGATACGTGCAAGTCAAAAAAGTTATACAAAGTTCAGCTTATATCAACGTCAAAGTCATGGCAGTCGAAGCGTATATGGGACTTGCGGAGCAGATGGAAGGGACGTACAATTTGCTGAGAGAGCAACCACCCGGAGAAGAGAATGACGCTGTCATCAATCATTGGGCTGATATTGGAATTGCGAATATCCAAGTTCTGCGCGATATTTCCATGCAACGAGGAACAACCGTTGGTGCGAAGATACGGATCCAACATACGATCGCACTCCTGCAATCTTGGGTGACGAAGATCAAGCAGTTGCAGCAGCGCACAGTGGTGACAGGTGGAAATATCGGTACTCCTGCGGGTGTACAGTGGGACGATGTGGATAGTGCTTTTGCCAGCCGAACAGAACGGGGGTTGTCGCAAATCTCCATCATAAGAATTTGGACGCCTTTCTGGACGATGTGCAGCGCGTTGTCACCGAGAAGTTGAAGCTGGTACTGCGCGAGGAGGGAAATGTGAAGGTTAACCTCATATTATCGTGCAAATTCGAAAATGCCAAGCACGAAAAGATCTCCACCGGAGTTAAGAGTTTCAACACCTCCAACGTGGCAATTCTTCTCCCATCGAGCGATACAAATGGCTGGTTTACACGTGCACGGGGTGATCTGCTATTAAAGGTGGAAGATTTCGAGCAACGTGATTCCGGCTGGAGTATGATTGAGATGCTCAACATCGCTGTAAATATCAATCGCTACCAGCCTCTAACCGCAGGGGCTTTAACATTCATCGAGCTGCCCCAGGACATTCGACATAAGAAGGCTGTGATTAACGTGAGGAACAAGGACGAAAGATGTCTTCTCTGGTCCGTCATAGCAGCCCTCCACCCAGTCATCACCCACACCGATAGGACTGGCAACTATCGTCGCTATATTTACGAGTTGGACAGCTACTTTACATGATGTGAAACAGTTTGAGAGATTAAATAATTTGTGCATCAATGTATATGGTATAGAATCTCAAACTTTTTCGCATCATGCAAAATCGAATAAAAGCGTCATCGTGCTAATTTATTTGAGTAAAAATTTGCATAGCGTAAACACTGACACGATCCATCTTCTAATGATTGAGAGTAATCCGGAAGACGATATGACTGGCGAGTTTGCACCGAGATTCCATTTTGCTTGGATTAAAGATCTTTCCGGATTGGTGAGCGAACAATTTTCCGTTCATGAACACAAAATGTTTTTATGTGACAGATGTTTGTGCCACTTTAGCGTGAAACACGCCTACGACAATCATCGGCAAGATTGTATTATGCTAAATAAAGTACGCATGGAATTTCCCAAGTGTAAAGATTTAATATTTTCCAATTTTCAAAACAAAGGCACCGTTCCGTTTCTCGTATACGCCGATCTCGGATGTATATTAATCCCTTAACCTGTAGATGAATTTGAAACTCGTAAGACTTGTGAAATTCAAAAGCATATCCCGCACAGCGTAGCGTACTACGTACATTGCGCGTACGATGAGAATTTATCGGAGTTCCACGGTAAACACGGTGTCGATTGCACAGATTGGTTTATGAAACAGCTTAAAGATTTATCAATTCAAGTAGAGTAACGCATCAAAAACATAATTCCGATAAAGTCTCTTACCCAAGTACAACGCGATCGTCACATGCGCGCAAAGAATTGTTATATTTGTGAAAAACCGTTCACCCCTGAGGAGAAAAAGTGTTACGATCACTGTCACTTCACGGGTAAATATCGTGGTCCTGCTCATAATCGGTGTAATTTGAATTTCAGAGAGTCGCACACAATTCCAATAGTTTTCCACAATTTGTCCGGTTACGATTCTCACTTTTTAATAAAATCCCTCGCGTCAACTTTTCCCGGTAAAATTACACTGCTACCCATAAATAAGAAAAAATATATATCCTTCACGAAACGCGTCGATGGAACAATGATGCACTTGAGATTCATCGATTCGTTCCGATTTATGGCTAGCAGCATCGATAAACTTTCCACATATTTGACCGATACCGATAAACGCATAACACGCAAATTTTATAATAACCCGACTCAGTTCAGTTTGATGACCCGCAAAGGTGTTTTTCCCTATGAATACGTCGATTGTTGGGGGAAACTCGATGAACCGCGATTACCTGCAAAGAAGCATTTCTACTCGCACCTCTGCGATGCAAATATTTCAGACACCGATTACGAGCACGCGAAAACTGTTTGGGAGGAATTCCATTTAGAGTCATTGGGAGGCTATTCAGATTTATATTTAAAGACCGATGTTCTTTTGCTTGCCGATATTTTCGAAAATTTCCGCGCTAGCTGCTTCAAAACATACAATTTAGATCCGTTGCACTACTACACTGTACCGGGACTTGCTTTTGACGCGATGCTCAAGCATACTAATGTAAATTTGCAACTTTTAGACAACCCTGAAATGGTGTTATTTTTCGAAAGAGCCATTCGAGGCGGCGTAGCGCAATGTTCCAATCGACACGCTCGGGCCAATAATAGATTCATGGAAAAAGATTTTGATCCAAACAAAGCGGAATCGTATCACATGTATTTTGACGTGAATAACCTGTACGGTGCAGCTATGAGCGTGCATTTACCAATCGGTTCGTTCGAGTGGGAGTATCAGCACATCGATATAACGAACCATCCGGATGATTCGCCGATCGGCTACTTTCTGGAGGTAGATTTGGACCACCCTGTGGAACTCCACGAGGATCACAAAGACTTACCTCTTTGTCCCGAACATTTTACTCCTCCAGGTAGTAAAAATGCCAAACTCGCGACCACCCTTCACCCCAAAACAAAGTATATATTGCACTATAGAAATTTGAAACAGTGTTTGAGTTTAGGATTAAAAGTAACGAAAGTGCACAGAATTTTGAAGTTTGCACAATCTCCATGGCTCAAGCCTTACATCACGCTCAATACAGACATGCGTCAGCGATCTAGGAATGAATTTGAGAAAAACTTTTACAAACTCATGAATAACGCTGTGTTCGGCAAGACTATGGAGAATGTGCGAAATCATAAAGATGTTAAATTGGTTACAAAATGGGAGGGAAAAGGTGGTGCGAGAACGCTTATTGCTCGAGCAAACCTTCACAGCTGCACCATATTTGGCACTGATATGGTTATCATTGAAATGAATCGTTTCAAAGTTCACTTCGCCAAACCTATTTACGTCGGCGCATCAATTCTAGATCTGTCAAAAATCTTTCTCTACGATTTCCACTATAATTATATCAAAACCAACTTTTTGAATAAACAAGCTAAATTGATGTATACCGACACAGACAGCCTTATTTATCAATTCAATGTGCCTAATATCTACGATATCATCAAACGTGATGTAGATACAATGTTTGATACCTCTGACTATCCGCCCGACAATGTGTATGGTATTCCCCTTAAAAACAAAAAACAACTAGGGCTAATGAAGGATGAAAATAATGGTAAAATTATGACAGAGTTTGTGGGACTGCGAGCAAAGCTGTACACATTTACTACGATGGGTGAGGATGGGGAAAAATACGACGGTGGCGTAAAAGTGAGTAAGCGCGCCAAGGGTGTAAGAAATTCATCGATAAACAGCATCACGTTTGATGATTATAAGCGCTGTCTGACGGCTTACCGAGAGTTGACTCTTCCACAGTGTTTAATACGCAGCAAAAAACACGAAGTAAGCACGATCGTACAAAAAAAATTGGCTCTGAGTTGGCAGGATGACAAGCGGCAATTGATACCCGGACAGACCGACACCGTACCTTGGGGGTTTGTCCCAGCCCCCCAATAGCTATAGGATAAACTGTAGACATAGAATTGATGTAAATATTTGATGTTTGACGCCTCGGACGACCCACCATCGGGCGGAAACGTTTCACCATCAATACGATATTTAATGGATTTAAAAATGTGAATTCATATACTTAACCATCACTTATTTATTATTATTATTAATATATCGAGCAATTATTCATATTTATTCGTTTACCACGAGAAAAGTTTTCAGAAAATGAAAAAAGTTTTCAGAAAATGAAAAAAAGTTTTCCAAAAAATAAAATGTGTAATAATCGTATGGCAAAATTACATATTATCATTATCATTGTTATTATTGTTGTTGTTATTATTATTATTATTATTATTATTATTATTATTATTATTATTATTATTATTATTATTTTTTTTTTTTTTTTTTTTTTTTTTTTTTTTTTTTTTTTTTTTTTTTTTTTTTTTTCCGAGGAGTTGCGGAATCCAAGTTACGGATTCGCGCCAGTCATACGGGCTAGCGCGGATGTGGGACTCCAGGGTGGCCTACCCACTAAACCGCCACCTCCTGTGCAACGCTCCCAGCCAGGAACTATGGTGATATTACTTCTAGCTGGGAGCTCTGTCGGTGTGTTTTGTCAGTCTGTCCGTCCGTCCGTCCCGTGCAGGCAGTCCGTCAGTTACGTTACGTCAGGCAGCCGTCCGCGTTCTTACGTCGTAGAATTGTCTCTGTGTAGGTGGCAACAAGTTGCCACCTTTCTGTGCTGTGGAGCATCACCCCGACAATGTTGTCGGGAGTGATGCCTCCCACGACCGTCTCCAGTCTCTGTCGCAGTTCTGTCCAGCGGTCACATTCGAAGAACGTGTGTTCCGCGTCGTCTCGTCCGTGTCCGCAGTACGTACAGTTGGGCGTCCGTACTCGGTTCAGGTTGTGTAAGTACTGTCTAAAATAACCGTGGCCCGTCAGAAGCTGGGTGACGTGAAAATTCACATCCCCAAACCCCCTCTGGATCCACGGTTTCAGGTCCTTAATAAGTCGTCTCGTCCAGTTTCCCGTTGTTTCTTCCGTCCACCGTTCCTGCCACGTCTGTATCGTCGCGTCTCTTTCCGTCGTTGCCGCGTCCCGTCGGGTCACGTCCGCGTCTCTTCCGTAGACCCTCTTGCGCTCGAACGCGAGAAGGTCTATGGGAATCACGCCTGCCACCACCAGAACGGCCTGTGCTGAGACCGTCCGATAGGAACAAGCGATCCTCAACGCACTTCGTCTCTGTACCGTCGTCATTGCGTGACAGTATTTCTTAGTCTTCAGGGAGTCTGCCCAGATCTCCGCACCGTAGAGGAGGATCGAGTTTACCGTCGACATCAGAAGTCTCCGTTTCCCTGGTCTCGGTCCGTTCGTGTTTGCCATCAGGCGGCTTAGGGATGCTATCCTTTCAGCCGCCTTCTGAGCCGTTCGTCGTATGTGAGGCCAGAAGGTCATCTTCGTATCCAGGGTCACCCCCAGGTACTTGACTTCCCCTCTGGTCTCGATCTCGTCCGTCCCGACCGTCATGCGTAATGTCGTCGGTATTCGTCTCCTGGTGAGAAGCACCAGTTCTGTCTTTTCCGTCGCGAGTTGCAGTCCGTGGTCAGTCATCCACCGTCCGACTCGTCTCATTGTCTGGTTCAGTGCGTATTGTGCCAGATCTGGAGTTCGTTCGACTATCACTGCCGCCACGTCGTCAGCGTAAGCGACCAGACGAACGCCGAGTGGGAGCTCCAGTCTGAGCAGGCTGTCGTATATCCCGTTCCAAAAGTCGGGTCCTAGTATGGAACCTTGAGCGACCCCCGCGGTAATCGGTCGCGTCACTTGTCCTTCGGTCGTTTCGTACGTCAGTCGTCTGTTCCGAAGGTAGTCTTCAACAACTCGGAGCAAGTAAGGCGGGACCCCGAAGTCGCCTCTCAGCGACCCTAGAATATCCACCCACCTGGCCGAGTTGAAGGCGTTCTTAACGTCCAGTGTCACCAGCAGCGCGACGGGTCGCACAGCGTGGCAATGTCTGTCTGTCGACCGGAAGGAGTCAACCACCTCTTGGATCGCTCCAATTGTTGATCGACCCCTCCGGAAGCCGAACTGCTGGTCAGAGAGGCCTCCGCCGTCCCGTATCGCGTCCGTAAGTCGTGGTCGCAGAAGCTGTTCGTACAGTTTCCCTGTCGTGTCCAGTAAGCTCAGCGGCCGGTAGGCCGACGGCGTGCTGGGGTCACCCTTACCCTTTGGGATAAGGACCAGCCTCGCCACCTTCCACCGGTCGCTGAATGTCCCTGTCGTAAGGCACGTGTTGTAGAGGTCGAGGAGTATCTCCGGCCTCAGGCTCGCCATCAGCCGGAGAACCTCCGCCGGTACGCCGTCCGGTCCTGGCGCCTTACCCCTCTTCATTGCTTTGGTCGCTCCGACGAGCTCCTCGGCGGTGAAGACGGGGGGCGCCGCCGTCTCGTCATCGTCTGTCGCGTCCGTACGCGTCGGGTGCGTCGGGAACAGTCCGTCGACGATCCGTCGTGCGGTTTCAGCATCCTTGAGTTCTGGCGGGATCCGGGCCCCCAGCCTACCGGTCACAATCTTGTAACCGGCACCCCAGGGATCGCGGTCCACCTCCTCGCAGAGCTTCTTCCAGCATCGCGTCTTGCTGTCTCTGATGGCGTACGTCAGTCGTTTCCGTTCAGTCTTGTACTCGGCCTGAAGGGTTTCCCTTTCGGGTCTCCCTCCAGCCCTCGTAACCCGTCGTCGTTACGCCAGGCAACTCTTCCGCAGCTCGGCTATCTCGTCCGTCCACCAGTATTGTGGTGGTCTGTTACGTCCGTACCGTCGTTTTGGCATTGTGCTGTCGCACAGCCGCGTCGTCAGTTTGGCCGTCTCGTCCGCTAGTCTTTCCGCCCTTTGCCGGCCAGTCAGCTCTGGGGGGGCGTCGGTAGTTGGGGCCGGCGCTGCCGCCAGCTCCGCCGAGAACTTCAGTACGTCGAGTTTGTCTACGTTCCACCGCGGGGGGTGCCGTGTCCTCGTCCGTGTCGTCCTTGTCTCTCCTGCCACTTCGAAGGCGATGTACTGATGATCGCTGGCCGTGTAGCCCTCGAGCACCCGCCACCGCCCTATCCGTGGCAGAATTCTGTCCGTCGTCATCGTTACGTCCGGGATGGAGTCTCCAAATCCCGGCCGTCTGTACGTTGGTACGTCTCCTGTATTTGCCACCACTAGGTCCAGCCTTGCGGCCATCTCCAGCAGCAGCCGTCCGCGTCTGTTCGTTGCCGTCATGCCCCACTCGACCGCCCTCGCGTTGAGGTCCCCCGCGACCACGAGGTCCCCGGGCAGGTCCCTGAGTCCGTCCTCGAGGAGCGCAACCTTCGCCCGGAACTCCGCCGCAGCGCAGTTTGGGGTCAGGTAGACGCTGACGTAAGTGACAGCGCCCACCCTAGCCCAGACGTAGTCGTCCCCGACGCCACGAGCGGTTATCCGGGCTCGGGCAGCGCCCCTCACCCAGATAGCCGCTGTCTTGGTCTCGTTCGTAATCCAATCCTGCGTTTGTCGCACCCTGTACGGCTCGCACAGGATCAGAATGTCGGCGTCTTGTTCGTCTGCTATCTGTGGTAGTAGCATGTCTGCTGTCCTACTGCGGTTCAGGTTGCCCTGAACTATCCTGTCCGTCTTCCGGCCTGCTTCTTGCACTCCTCCAGCGCAACCCGGTACACCGCGCATCTCCCGGAGCCCGCGAGATGCGCCGCATCGCCGTGTCCCGCCTCGGCGCACAGTGGGCAGGCCGGTCTGTTCTTACAGTCCGTGGCGTAATGTCCTGTCTCGCCACATTTCCTGCAACACTTCGTCCGGTCTGTATTTGTACATTTCGTCTTCGTGTGCCCGTATCCCAGGCACTTATGGCATTTCGTCACCGTCAGTCGTGGTCGGACGCGGCAAGCTACCCATCCAATCCCGATCCGTCCCCGGCCGAGCAGCGCTCTGGCTTCCTGCGACTCTAGGTCGCATACGGCCATAAACTGCTCGGCCCGGTTCGGACCGAAGATATGGACCCCAAAGTCCGCGTCTCGTCCCGTCTCCCGTCGCAGTGCCTGTATTACGTCGTTTCTGGTCGTGACACAGTCCAAATCCATGATCTCCAGTTGAACCCTGGAGGTCCCGGTCCTGACGTTACCTGCGTCGCCGACCGCGTCCTGCAGGACGCGTCGGAAGTCGTCTCGTCCGTTGGCGTCTGTCTTTATCTTCAGAAGACACAGACCATTCTTCGTCTTCCTGAGAGTCGTCACTTTAACGTGACTCTTCGCAGGGTCGACCGTGGTCCGTATCTTCCTCACAATGTCGGAGTACGTCGTGTCGTTCCCGGGTTTGACGAGCACCGCCGTCCCCCAGTGTTTGGGAGCCGCTCTGCGCCCCTCAGCCCCGGCCGTCGTGTCCGTCGTCGCGTTCGTCCCTTTCGTCCGCGTCTTCCGTTTCTCCTTTTCCTTTCTTGTCCTTGTCACTGTCTGCCAGTCAGCGACCGGTTCCGCAACCGTTGCCCTCTTCTGAGAGGTTTCCGGAGTGGTTCCAGTCGCCTCCCGTTTCCGTTTCGTCCGCGGAGTGTTTTGTGTCCGTTGTTCAGTCTCAACGTCCGTCTCCGTCGTCTCGTTGTCCGTCTTGTGGTCCTCCGGGGCTGCTTTAGCGCGCCTGTTAAGCGCAACATCGGCAGCCTCGAGAATAGTCTTGATGCCCAGTTTAACGGACATACTCATGTTTTTTTGGATGGCCGCTGCCTCGGCCATCCTTGTCGCCGTACTGTGAATCAGTAACAATACGTCCGTCAGGTCCATATCGTCCGTGATTCGTGTCTTTGTGCCGATCGTGGATACAGCGGAAGCGCAACTCGCTCCGCTGCTCGTGCTCGACACGCTGTCCGTCCTGTCTCGTCGCTGGAGTCCCAGTGTCGTCCTGTCCGCTGTTCCAGTTTTCGTGTCCGCTGTCTTTGTTGCCGTCTTTGTCACCTGGTCTTTGCACAATTTGCGGCCCTCAGAATCCATGCCGCTGCCATGAGCCACCGGGGCTTTCACCCGATCGGAACTCAGGGTGGATTTCCCCTGTGCTGGGGCTACCACCTGAGGTATGTCGTTATTATTCTTGCGCATCTCCATAAAGTTCCTACGTGCTACGGGTCTCTCGGGGGCGCGACTCCCCGTACCGCGCCGGAACATAGCACGGCCCCTGAGGTCGCCTCGGGGGCCTTCCGTCGGGCTTGTGCCGACTTCCGTCCCCTCCGACTTACTAGAAAACCCCGGGGTCGTCACTTCCCGAGCGGACCAGGTTTTTACGCCCAATCCGCCTCCTGAGGCCGCCTCGGGGGCCATCCATTGGGCCTGTGCCAACTTCAGTCCCCCTTGACTTACTCGATGTACGCGGGGTCGTCACGTCCCGAACGAGGGATTTAACCCCCCCGCCACCTGCGGTAATTATTATTATTATTATTATCATTATTATTATTATTATTATTATTATTATTATTATTATTATTATTATTATTATTATTATTATTATTATTATTATTATTATTATTATTATTATTATTATTATTATTATTATTATTATTATTATTATTATTATTATTATTTTTTTTTTTTTTTTTTTTTTTTTTTTTTTTTTTTTTTTTTTTTTTTCCGAGGAGTTGCGGAATCCAAGTTACGGATTCGCGCCAGTCATACGGGCTAGCGCGGATGTGGGACTCCAGGGTGGCCTACCCACTAAACCGCCACCTCCTGTGCAACGCTCCCAGCCAGGAACTATGGTGATATTACTTCTAGCTGGGAGCTCTGTCGGTGTGTTTTGTCAGTCTGTCCGTCCGTCCGTCCCGTGCAGGCAGTCCGTCAGTTACGTTACGTCAGGCAGCCGTCCGCGTTCTTACGTCGTAGAATTGTCTCTGTGTAGGTGGCAACAAGTTGCCACCTTTCTGTGCTGTGGAGCATCACCCCGACAATGTTGTCGGGAGTGATGCCTCCCACGACCGTCTCCAGTCTCTGTCGCAGTTCTGTCCAGCGGTCACATTCGAAGAACGTGTGTTCCGCGTCGTCTCGTCCGTGTCCGCAGTACGTACAGTTGGGCGTCCGTACTCGGTTCAGGTTGTGTAAGTACTGTCTAAAATAACCGTGGCCCGTCAGAAGCTGGGTGACGTGAAAATTCACATCCCCAAACCCCCTCTGGATCCACGGTTTCAGGTCCTTAATAAGTCGTCTCGTCCAGTTTCCCGTTGTTTCTTCCGTCCACCGTTCCTGCCACGTCTGTATCGTCGCGTCTCTTTCCGTCGTTGCCGCGTCCCGTCGGGTCACGTCCGCGTCTCTTCCGTAGACCCTCTTGCGCTCGAACGCGAGAAGGTCTATGGGAATCACGCCTGCCACCACCAGAACGGCCTGTGCTGAGACCGTCCGATAGGAACAAGCGATCCTCAACGCACTTCGTCTCTGTACCGTCGTCATTGCGTGACAGTATTTCTTAGTCTTCAGGGAGTCTGCCCAGATCTCCGCACCGTAGAGGAGGATCGAGTTTACCGTCGACATCAGAAGTCTCCGTTTCCCTGGTCTCGGTCCGTTCGTGTTTGCCATCAGGCGGCTTAGGGATGCTATCCTTTCAGCCGCCTTCTGAGCCGTTCGTCGTATGTGAGGCCAGAAGGTCATCTTCGTATCCAGGGTCACCCCCAGGTACTTGACTTCCCCTCTGGTCTCGATCTCGTCCGTCCCGACCGTCATGCGTAATGTCGTCGGTATTCGTCTCCTGGTGAGAAGCACCAGTTCTGTCTTTTCCGTCGCGAGTTGCAGTCCGTGGTCAGTCATCCACCGTCCGACTCGTCTCATTGTCTGGTTCAGTGCGTATTGTACCAGATCTGGAGTTCGTTCGACTATCACTGCCGCCACGTCGTCAGCGTAAGCGACCAGACGAACGCCGAGTGGGAGCTCCAGTCTGAGCAGGCTGTCGTATATCCCGTTCCAAAAGTCGGGTCCTAGTATGGAACCTTGAGCGACCCCCGCGGTAATCTGTCGCGTCACTTGTCCTTCGGTCGTTCCGTACGTCAGTCGTCTGTTCCGAAGGTAGTCTTCAACAACTCGGAGCAAGTAAGGCGGGACCCCGAAGTCGCCTCTCAGCGACCCTAGGATATCCACCCACCTGGCCGAGTTGAAGGCGTTCTTAACGTCCAGTGTCACCAGCAGCGCGACGGGTCGCACAGCGTGGCAATGTCTGTCTGTCGACCGGAAGGAGTCAACCACCTCTTGGATCGCTCCAATTGTTGATCGACCCCTCCGGAAGCCGAACTGCTGGTCAGAGAGGCCTCCGCCGTCCCGTATCGCGTCCGTAAGTCGTGGTCGCAGAAGCTGTTCGTACAGTTTCCCTGTCGTGTCCAGTAAGCTCAGCGGCCGGTAGGCCGACGGCGTGCTGGGGTCACCCTTACCCTTTGGGATAAGGACCAGCCTCGCCACCTTCCACCGGTCGCTGAATGTCCCTGTCGTAAGGCACGTGTTGTCGAGGTCGAGGAGTATCTCCGGCCTCAGGCTCGCCATCAGCCGAAGAACCTCCGCCGGTACCCCGTCCGGTCCTGGCGCCTTACCCCTCTTCATTGCTTTGGTCGCTCCGACGAGCTCCTCGGCGGTGAAGACGGGGGGCGCCGCCGTCTCGTCATCGTCTGTCGCGTCCGTACGCGTCGGGTGCGTCGGGAACAGTCCGTCGACGATCCGTCGTGCGGTTTCAGCATCCTTGAGTTCTGGCGGGATCCGGGCCCCCAGCCTACCGGTCACAATCTTGTAACCGGCACCCCAGGGATCGCGGTCCACCTCCTCGCAGAGCTTCTTCCAGCATCGCGTCTTGCTGTCTCTGATGGCGTACGTCAGTCGTTTCCGTTCAGTCTTGTACTCGGCCTGAAGGGTTTCCCTTTCGGGTCTCCCTCCAGCCCTCGTAACCCGTCGTCGTTTTGCCAGGCAACTCTTCCGCAGCTCGGCTATCTCGTCCGTCCACCAGTATTGTGGTGGTCTGTTACGTCCGTACCGTCGTTTTGGCATTGTGCTGTCGCACAGCCGCGTCGTCAGTTTGGCCGTCTCGTCCGCTAGTCTTTCCGCCCTTTGCCGGCCAGTCAGCTCTGGGGGGACGTCGGTAGTTGGGGCCGACGCTGCCGCCAGCTCCGCCGAGAACTTCGGTACGTCGAGTTTGTCTACGTTCCACCGCGGGGGGTGCCGTGTCCTCGTCCGTGTCGTCCTTGTCTCTCCTGCCACTTCGAAGGCGATGTACTGATGATCGCTGGCCGTGTAGCCCTCGAGCACCCGCCACCGCCCTATCCGTGGCAGAATTCTGTCCGTCGTCATCGTTACGTCCGGGATGGAGTCTCCAAATCCCGGCCGTCTGTACGTTGGTACGTCTCCTGTATTTGCCACCACTAGGTCCAGCCTTGCGGCCATCTCCAGCAGCAGCCGTCCGCGTCTGTTCGTTGCCGTCATGCCCCACTCGACCGCCCTCGCGTTGAGGTCCCCCGCGACCACGAGGTCCCCGGGCAGGTCCCTGAGTCCGTCCTCGAGGAGCGCAACCTTCGCCCGGAACTCCGCCGCAGCGCAGTTTGGGGTCAGGTAGACGCTGACGTAAGTGACAGCGCCCACCCTAGCCCAGACGTAGTCGTCCCCGACGCCACGAGCGGTTATCCGGGCTCGGGCAGCGCCCCTCACCCAGATAGCCGCTGTCTTGGTCTCGTTCGTAATCCAATCCTGCGTTTGTCGCACCCTGTACGGCTCACACAGGATCAGAATGTCGGCGTCTTGTTCGTCTGCTATCTGTGGTAGTAGCATGTCTGCTGTCCTACTGCGGTTCAGGTTGCCCTGAACTATCCTGTCCGTCTTCCGGCCTGCTTCTTGCACTCCTCTAGCGCAACCCGGTACACCGCGCATCTCCCGGAGCCCGCGAGATGCGCCGCATCGCCGTGTCCCGCCTCGGCGCACAGTGGGCAGGCCGGTCTGTTCTTACAGTCCGTGGCGTAATGTCCTGTCTCGCCACATTTCCTGCAACACTTCGTCCGGTCTGTATTTGTACATTTCGTCTTCGTGTGCCCGTATCCCAGGCACTTATGGCATTTCGTCACCGTCAGTCGTGGTCGGACGCGGCAAGCTACCCATCCAATCCCGATCCGTCCCCGGCCGAGCAGCGCTCTGGCTTCCTGCGACTCTAGGTCGCATACGGCCATAAACTGCTCGGCCCGGTTCGGACCGAAGATATGGACCCCAAAGTCCGCGTCTCGTCCCGTCTCCCGTCGCAGTGCCTGTATTACGTCGTTTCTAGTCGTGACACAGTCCAAATCCATGATCTCCAGTTGAACCCTGGAGGTCCCGGTCCTGACGTTACCTGCGTCGCCGACCGCGTCCTGCAGGACGCGTCGGAAGTCGTCTCGTCCGTTGGCGTCTGTCTTTATCTTCAGAAGACACAGACCATTCTTCGTCTTCCTGAGAGTCGTCACTTTAACGTGACTCTTCGCAGGGTCGACCGTGGTCCGTATCTTCCTCACAATGTCGGAGTACGTCGTGTCGTTCCCGGGTTTGACGAGCACCGCCGTCCCCCAGTGTTTGGGAGCCGCTCTGCGCCCCTCAGCCCCGGCCGTCGTGTCCGTCGTCGCGTTCGTCCCTTCCGTCCGCGTCTTCCGTTTCTTCTTTTCCTTTCTTGTCCTTGTCACTGTCTGCCAGTCAGCGACCGGTTCCGCAACCGTTGCCCTCTTCTGAGAGGTTTCCGGAGTGGTTCCAGTCGCCTCCCGTTTCCGTTTCGTCCGCGGAGTGTTTTGTGTCCGTTGTTCAGTCTCAACGTCCGTCTCCGTCGTCTCGTTGTCCGTCTTGTGGTCCTCCGGGGCTGCTTTAGCGCGCCTGTTAAGCGCAACATCGGCAGCCTCGAGAATAGTCTTGATGCCCAGTTTAACGGACATACTCATGTTTTTTTGGATGGCCGCTGCCTCGGCCATCCTTGTCGCCGTACTGTGAATCAGTAACAATACGTCCGTCAGGTCCGTATCGTCCGTGATTCGTGTCTTTGTGCCGATCGTGGATACAGCGGAAGCGCAACTCGCTCCGCTGCCCGTGCTCGACACGCTGTCCGTCCTGTCTCGTCGCTGGAGTCCCAGTGTCGTCCTGTCCGCTGTTCCAGTTTTCGTGTCCGCTGTCTTTGTTGCCGTCTTTGTCACCTGGTCTTTGCACAATTTGCGGCCCTCAGAATCCATGCCGCTGCCATGAGCCACCGGGGCTTTCACCCGATCGGAACTCAGGGTGGATTTCCCCTGTGCTGGGGCTACCACCTGAGGTATGTCGTTGTTATTCTTGTGCATCTCCATAAAGTTCCTACGTGCTACGGGTCTCTCGGGGGCGCGACTCCCCGTACCGCGCCGGAACATAGCACGGCCCCTGAGGTCGCCTCGGGGGCCTTCCGTCGGGCTTGTGCCGACTTCCGTCCCCTCCGACTTACTAGAAAACCCCGGGGTCGTCACTTCCCGAGCGGACCAGGTTTTTACGCCCAATCCGCCTCCTGAGGCCGCCTCGGGGGCCATCCATTGGGCCTGTGCCAACTTCAGTCCCCCTTGACTTACTCGATGTACGCGGGGTCGTCACGTCCCGAACGAGGGATTTAACCCCCCCGCCACCTGCGGTAATTATTATTATTATTATTATTATTATTTTTATTATTATTATTATTATTATTATTATTATTATTATTATTATTATTATTATTATTATTATTATTATTATTATTATTATTATTATTATCATTATTATTATTATTATTATTATTATTATTATTATTATTATTATTATTATTATTATTATTATTATTATTATTATTATTATTATTATTATTATCATTATTATTATTATTATTTTCGTAGTACAGAGTATGGCACATGTGCGTTCAAAGGAGATAAAATGTGGAAATATTCGTGTATTCAAAATCTTTTATTGTAATTCGGAAAATACATACAAATTATGTTACATGTCTGTTTTATTTATCCAACTATTGTGCGAATCATCAAAACCCAACCACTTCACATAGAACAGATTCCCCTGTTTGCGTTATACTTTCTCCACAAGGTAGCCGTCGGGATATTTCACTTTGGTGAGCTCTTTCTCGTAGAAGCCCCCCTCGATGGGATGATCTTGATGATCGGTAAGTTTGTAGGTGGGTGGATTGGTATTTTTCGCCTCACTCACGGTGAATATTTCTGTCATCCAATTGGGTGTATAGCTTTTTTCGAATACATTCTCGTACTTGCCGATTCAAACTCGATTGCCTACGCTGAATTTCCGCGCTCGATCAATTCGTTTGATTTGCCGAGGCTTGTACACGCTACGATACAGCTGTTTTTCATTCTCCGTGCTAACATCCACCGGTTTCATCCGAATCGTGCGATGTTTGGTGTTGTTGTAGGACTTCATTAAATCAACCCAAAATATTAATCCACTTGTGAAATCCTAGGAGAGTAAACCACATCCACATTTTATTTTTTCAATGTTCGACTAAAAACGTTCGCATATCGACGCCTTTATGTTGCTGAGTGTCAAATACATGTTGATATTGTGCTGCATCATGAGGGCTTTCAATTTGCTGTTGTGGAATTCTTTGCATTGATCAACGTATAGATGTGCAGGCATACGGCTCTGGGTTAGTACAGATTTCATAGCAGCAGCCGCATCTTTCCCCCCACCACGGATAAGGATGAAACAAAAATGTGACAACGGTGTTAAAGTGGGTAAGCGTGTCAAGGATGCGAAAACTGCAACGATAAATAACATCACGTTTAATGATTATAATAACTGTCTGAGGGGCTTACCAAGAGTTGATCAACCCCACAGTGCTTAATACGTAGTAAAAAAATGCGAGGCTAGCTCCAATGTACTGAAAAATTGATCATGAGTTGACAAGACGGTAATATGCAACCGATACCTGGGCAAACAGGCACCAGAACTTCGAGGGTGTGCTGCAACCCCGCAATAAACTAGCCGTCGGCTGGAACTGAGGGCATAGAACCGTTGTAAATATATGCGTTTGACACCCATGGCGATAGTTCATGAAGCAGAGACGTTTCGCCGGCAATACGATATTGAGCAGATCGAAGGTTTAAAATTCGAATACCGTGTAAATTCATGTATTCATCAATTATTTATTCATTTATTATTAATATATTGAACAATTATCCATATTTATTCGTTTACCACGAGAAAAGTTTTTAGAAAATGAAAAAAAGTTTTCCGAAAATGAAAAAAAGTTCACCAAAAAATAAAATGAGCATTAATCGTATCGAAAAATTATAGATTATCATTATTATTATTATCATCATTATCATTATCATCATTTGAAGGCCTTTGATCACGGCAGGCGATGGTGGAGGTGTCCCCTGCTACCAAGGTCCGGCACTATCGACGTCGAGGCTGCCTGCAGCCCCTCTCTTCCGCAGTCTAGGAGGACCTCGATCCTCGCCTATTCCAAGGTCTTCGCAGTAGCTGTCCTTGCGCGGCTGGTAATTACCCCTGGATTTAGGGTTCGCGTGATTGAGGTACGCATACGATGTCCTGGCGTGCAGCTTCGGGGGCGGCTGTGTCCTAGCATTTCACAAGTAGACGAATATTTTGGCTGTGCTGCCCCGAAGCTGCATGCCAGGACGTCGTATGCGTACCTCAATCATACGAACTCTAAATCCAGGGGTCATCACTACGCGAGCAATGACAGCTCTTGCGACGACCTTGGAAGGGGCGAGGATCGCGGTCCTCCTAGACTGCGGAAGAAAGGGGCTGCAGGCAGCCTCGACGTCGATATTGCCGGACCCTGGTAGCAGGGGACACCTCCACCATCGCCTGCCGTGATCAAAGGCCTTCAAATGATGATAATAATGAAGACGATTTATCTTGACCTTGGAGATTTGTTGATTATTGTTATTCTTGGATATGAAGGTCACAACTCAAAACACTTTTTCATCGTGTTTACGTTTCGGCCCTGGTGGGGGCCCTCCTCAGAACATTTTATTCAAATATCTGTCACGAACAAAAATAAAATAATGTTCAACTAGGTTTTAACAAAATTAGACATAGTGGTATAAATAATATGCAAGGATGTTTGAGCAAGTATAAAAGAGGAATTACCCAGTATGAGATGACACTTCCAATTACATAGAATGCATGTTGGTAATTGATGAATAAATAGAAACAATAAAAAACGATAAAAACAAAAACCGAACACACTGCTTCCGCGACACGTAGTTCCCACGAATTCATATTTGTTGTTAGTTTGGTAAAATAAAATAAAACACAACGCCGTTATAGGTTGAGTCCAGAGCACATAAGCACAAGTGGAACGTCCAGTGTGTAGTGGGGGGAAGTCGATCTCGATAGTTATCAGAGCAAACGCAAAGTCAACGGGTTAAAAGGAAACCAAAATTTTTTTGTTAGGGAGGTGAAATCGAGAGCAAACTCAGTCGGTAATGGACAATTACAATGGTCGTATCACAAAGGTGTAAATATTACTTAGATGTTCTATGTCTTGTGTACGGTTGACAGAATTGGGATGTGCAACAATATTGCACATTTCTAACAGTAGCCTATTGTAATACAACGGTTCGACGTCAATAATGCTGGCTTGAGAATAATTAAAAGAGTGGTCGAAATCGATGGCATGTCTCGTCAATGCAGTATAATTATCCTCGTGTTCATGGATATTGCGTTTATGCTCGGTTTTATGTCGGACTACCGAAAATTCACAAACCGGATACACCGGTACGAATTATAGTTTCTTTCACTGATAGTCCGACTATCAATCTGGCTCGTTTCCTTAGTCAATGGATAGGTAACAACATCGTACCTCCCTTGTCACGTGTAAGAGATAGTTTTGCTCTGGTGAATGCTATTAGGGACTTTCGTCTCCCCCCTGATCATATTTTAGTTTCGCTGGATGTTGTGTCATTGTTCACTAATGTTCCACAAAATCTTGCAATAAACGCTGTTAAACAGCGCTGGCATCAGTTGGTTGACAAAATTCCGGTCCCACTTAAAGAACTCTTGAAAGCATTGCACATATGTTTTAAGGCTGCCATATTTAAATTTAATCATAACATATATGCTCAAACTTATGGTTTACCGATGGGCTTACCGCTCTCTTTAATTTTGTCGGATTTGGTTTTGGATGATCTTGAACAATATTGTCTCGACAAACTGGACTTCAAGCCTTCATTCTTTTTCAGATATGTAGACGACATAATTACAGCCGTCCCTTCGGATAAAGTTGCAGAAATGCTTTCCGTCTTCAACAGTTTCCATCCGAGACTACAATTTACCTCTGAATTAGAGTCTAATCACCGAATTAGCTTTTTAGATGTCCTGATCATCAATGATAACCAGCTCATTAAAACTCATTGGTTTCATAAGACTACTTGGTCACAAAGGTATTTAAATTACCATTCTCACCATCCCAGATCATACAATATTGGAACGATTAATTGCTTAGTCGACAGAGCGATCCGACTCTCAAGTATGGAATATCACAAAAAAAATTTGTCCTTGATTCAGCAGGTACTAAGTAAAAACGACTATCCACCTCGCTTGCTAGACAAACATATACAGTTTAAATACGATTCCATCTTGTCATCGACCAGCCCTAACAATAATATCGATGTAACCACTACACAAACCAATCAAAAAAGTTATATTTCCATCCCATACGTTGCGGGGTTGTTTGAGTCACTCAACTGAACATTCTATAAGTACAAAATTCAATTTGTGGGTAAATGTGCACATGATCTATCCTCGATGTTTGATTCGGGTAAGGACCCCTTACCCCTGGGTATGCGCTCTGGTGTAGTTTACAAAATACCTTGCAACCAATGCAACATGTCTTACATAGGCCAAACTAGTAGGCAACTACACACCAGGATAACCGAGCATAAACGCTATATCCATGAACACGAGGATAATTATACTGCATTGACGGGACGTGCCATCGATTTCGACCACTCTTCTAATTATTCTCAAGCCAGCATTATTGACGTCGAACCGTTGTATTACAATAGGCTACTGTTAGAAATGTGCAATATTATTGCACATCCCAATTCTGTCAACCGTACACAAGACATAGAACATCTAAGTAATATTTACACCTTTGTGATACGACCATTGTAATTGTCCATTACCGACTGAGTTTGCTCTCGATTTCACCTCCCTAACAAAAAAAATTTTGGTTTCCTTTTAACCCGTTGACTTTGCGTTTGCTCTGATAACTATCGAGATCGACTTCCCCCCACTACACACTGGACGTTCCACTTGTGCTTATGTGCTCTGGACTCAACCTATAACGGCGTTGTGTTTTATTTTATTTTACCAAACTAACAACAAATATGAATTCGTGGGAACTACGTGTCGCGGAAGCAGTGTGTTCGGTTTTTGTTTTTATCGTTTTTTTATTGTTTCTATTTATTCATCAATTACCAACATGCATTCTATGTAATTGGAAGTGTCATCTCATACTGGGTAATTCCTCTTTTATACTTGCTCAAACATCCTTGCATATTATTTATACCACTATGTCTAATTTTGTTAAAACCTAGTTGAACATTATTTTATTTTTGTTCGTGACAGATATTTGAATAAAATGTTCTGAGGAGGGCCCCCACCAGGGCCGAAACGTAAACACGATGAAAAAGTGTTTTGAGTTGTGACCTTCATATCCAAGAATAACAATAATCAACAAATCTCCAAGGTCAAGATAAATCGTCTTCATTATTATCATCATTTGAAGGCCTTTGATCACGGCAGGCGATGGTGGAGGTGTCCCCTGCTACCAGGGTCCGGCAATATCGACGTCGAGGCTGCCTGCAGCCCCTTTCTTCCGCAGTCTAGGAGGACCGCGATCCTCGCCCCTTCCAAGGTCGTCGCAAGAGCTGTCATTGCTCGCGTAGTGATGACCCCTGGATTTAGAGTTCGTATGATTGAGGTACGCATACGACGTCCTGGCATGCAGCTTCGGGGCAGCACAGCCAAAATATTCGTCTACTTGTGAAATGCTAGGACACAGCCGCCCCCGAAGCTGCACGCCAGGACATCGTATGCGTACCTCAATCACGCGAACCCTAAATCCAGGGGTAATTACCAGCCGCGCAAGGACAGCTACTGCGAAGACCTTGGAATAGGCGAGGATCGAGGTCCTCCTAGACTGCGGAAGAGAGGGGCTGCAGGCAGCCTCGACGTCGATAGTGCCGGACCTTGGTAGCAGGGGACACCTCCACCATCGCCTGCCGTGATCAAAGGCCTTCAAATGATGATAATGATAATGATGATAATAATAATAATGATAATCTATAATTTTTCGATACGATTAATGCTCATTTTATTTTTTGGTGAACTTTTTTTTATTTTCGGAAAACTTTTTTTCATTTTCTAAAAACTTTTCTCGTGGTAAACGAATAAATATGGATAATTGTTCAATATATTAATAATAAATGAATAAATAATTGATGAATACATGAATTTACACGGTATTCGAATTTTAAACCTTCGATCTGCTCAATATCGTATTGCCGGCGAAACGTCTCTGCTTCATGAACTATCGCCATGGGTGTCAAACGCATATATTTACAACGGTTCTATGCCCTCAGTTCCAGCCGACGGCTAGTTTATTGCGGGGTTGCAGCACACCCTCGAAGTTCTGGTGCCTGTTTGCCCAGGTATCGGTTGCATATTACCGTCTTGTCAACTCATGATCAATTTTTCAGTACATTGGAGCTAGCCTCGCATTTTTTTACTACGTATTAAGCATTGTGGGGTTGATCAACTCTTGGTAAGCCCCTCAGACAGTTATTATAATCATTAAACGTGATGTTATTTATCGTTGCAGTTTTCGCATCCTTGACACGCTTACCCACTTTAACACCGTTGTCACATTTTTGTTTCATCCTTATCCGTGGTGGGGGGAAAGATGCGGCTGCTGCTATGAAATCTGTACTAACCCAGAGCCGTATGCCTGCACATCTATACGTTGATCAATGCAAAGAATTCCACAACAGCAAATTGAAAGCCCTCATGATGCAGCACAATATCAACATGTATTTGACACTCAGCAACATAAAGGCGTCGATATGCGAACGTTTTTAGTCGAACATTGAAAAAATAAAATGTGGATGTGGTTTACTCTCCTAGGATTTCACAAGTGGATTAATATTTTGGGTTGATTTAATGAAGTCCTACAACAACACCAAACATCGCACGATTCGGATGAAACCGGTGGATGTTAGCACGGAGAATGAAAAACAGCTGTATCGTAGCGTGTACAAGCCTCGGCAAATCAAACGAATTGATCGAGCGCGGAAATTCAGCGTAGGCAATCGAGTTTGAATCGGCAAGTACGAGAATGTATTCGAAAAAAGCTATACACCCAATTGGATGACAGAAATATTCACCGTGAGTGAGGCGAAAAATACCAATCCACCCACCTACAAACTTACCGATCATCAAGATCATCCCATCGAGGGGGGCTTCTACGAGAAAGAGCTCACCAAAGTGAAATATCCCGACGGCTACCTTGTGGAGAAAGTATAACGCAAACAGGGGAATCTGTTCTATGTGAAGTGGTTGGGTTTTGATGATTCGCACAATAGTTGGATAAATAAAACAGACATGTAACATAATTTGTATGTATTTTCCGAATTACAATAAAAGATTTTGAATACACAAATATTTCCACATTTTATCTCCTTTGAACGCACATGTGCCATACTCTGTACTACGAAAATAATAATAATAATAATAATGATAATAATAATAATAATAATTACCGCAGGTGGCGGGGGGGTTAAATCCCTCGTTCGGGACGTGACGACCCCGCGTACATCGAGTAAGTCAAGGGGGACTGAAGTTGGCACAGGCCCAATGGATGGCCCCCGAGGCGGCCTCAGGAGGCGGATTGGGCGTAAAAACCTGGTCCGCTCGGGAAGTGACGACCCCGGGGTTTTCTAGTAAGTCGGAGGGGACGGAAGTCGGCACAAGCCCGACGGAAGGCCCCCGAGGCGACCTCAGGGGCCGTGCTATGTTCCGGCGCGGTACGGGGAGTCGCGCCCCCGAGAGACCCGTAGCACGTAGGAACTTTATGGAGATGCACAAGAATAATAACGACATACCTCAGGTGGTAGCCCCAGCACAGGGGAAATCCACCCTGAGTTCCGATCGGGTGAAAGCCCCGGTGGCTCATGGCAGCGGCATGGATTCTGAGGGCCGCAAATTGTGCAAAGACCAGGTGACAAAGACGGCAACAAAGACAGCGGACACGAAAACTGGAACAGCGGACAGGACGACACTGGGACTCCAGCGACGAGACAGGACGGACAGCGTGTCGAGCACGGGCAGCGGAGCGAGTTGCGCTTCCGCTGTATCCACGATCGGCACAAAGACACGAATCACGGACGATATGGACCTGACGGACGTATTGTTACTGATTCACAGTACGGCGACAAGGATGGCCGAGGCAGCGGCCATCCAAAAAAACATGAGTATGTCCGTTAAACTGGGCATCAAGACTATTCTCGAGGCTGCTGATGTTGCGCTTAACAGGCGCGCTAAAGCAGCCCCGGAGGACCACAAGACGGACAACGAGACGACGGAGACGGACGTTGAGACTGAACAACGGACACAAAACACTCCGCGGACGAAACGGAAACGGGAGGCGACTGGAACCACTCCGGAAACCTCTCAGAAGAGGGCAACGGTTGCGGAACCGGTCGCTGACTGGCAGACAGTGACAAGGACAAGAAAGGAAAAGAAGAAACGGAAGACGCGGACGGAAGGGACGAACGCGACGACGGACACGACGGCCGGGGCTGAGGGGCGCAGAGCGGCTCCCAAACACTGGGGGACGGCGGTGCTCGTCAAACCCGGGAACGACACGACGTACTCCGACATTGTGAGGAAGATACGGACCACGGTCGACCCTGCGAAGAGTCACGTTAAAGTGACGACTCTCAGGAAGACGAAGAATGGTCTGTGTCTTCTGAAGATAAAGACAGACGCCAACGGACGAGACGACTTCCGACGCGTCCTGCAGGACGCGGTCGGCGACGCAGGTAACGTCAGGACCGGGACCTCCAGGGTTCAACTGGAGATCATGGATTTGGACTGTGTCACGACCAGAAACGACGTAATACAGGCACTGCGACGGGAGACGGGACGAGACGCGGACTTTGGGGTCCATATCTTCGGTCCGAACCGGGCCGAGCAGTTTATGGCCGTATGCGACCTAGAGTCGCAGGAAGCCAGAGCGCTGCTCGGCCGGGGACGGATCGGGATTGGATGGGTAGCTTGCCGCGTCCGACCACGACTGACGGTGACGAAATGCCATAAGTGCCTGGGATACGGGCACACGAAGACGAAATGTACAAATACAGACCGGACGAAGTGTTGCAGGAAATGTGGCGAGACAGGACATTACGCCACGGACTGTAAGAACAGACCGGCCTGCCCACTGTGCGCCGAGGCGGGACACGGCGATGCGGCGCATCTCGCGGGCTCCGGGAGATGCGCGGTGTACCGGGTTGCGCTGGAGGAGTGCAAGAAGCAGGCCGGAAGACGGACAGGATAGTTCAGGGCAACCTGAACCGCAGTAGGACAGCAGACATGCTACTACCACAGATAGCAGACGAACAAGACGCCGACATTCTGATCCTGTGCGAGCCGTACAGGGTGCGACAAACGCAGGATTGGATTACGAACGAGACCAAGACAGCGGCTATCTGGGTGAGGGGCGCTGCCCGAGCCCGGATAACCGCTCGTGGCGTCGGGGACGACTACGTCTGGGCTAGGGTGGGCGCTGTCACTTACGTCAGCGTCTACCTGACCCCAAACTGCGCTGCGGCGGAGTTCCGGGCGAAGGTTGCGCTCCTCGAGGACGGACTCAGGGACCTGCCCGGGGACCTCGTGGTCGCGGGGGACCTCAACGCGAGGGCGGTCGAGTGGGGCATGACGGCAACGAACAGACGCGGACGGCTGCTGCTGGAGATGGCCGCAAGGCTGGACCTAGTGGTGGCAAATACAGGAGACGTACCAACGTACAGACGGCCGGGATTTGGAGACTCCATCCCGGACGTAACGATGACGACGGACAGAACTCTGCCACGGATAGGGCGGTGGCGGGTGCTCGAGGGCTACACGGCCAGCGATCATCAGTACATCGCCTTCGAAGTGGCAGGAGAGACAAGGACGACACGGACGAGGACACGGCACCCCCCGCGGTGGAACGTAGACAAACTCGACGTACTGAAGTTCTCGGCGGAGCTGGCGGCAGCGCCGGCCCCAACTACCGACGTCCCCCCAGAGCTGACTGGCCGGCAAAGGGCGGAAAGACTAGCGGACGAGACGGCCAAACTGACGACGCGGCTGTGCGACAGCACAATGCCAAAACGACGGTACGGACGTAACAGACCACCACAATACTGGTGGACGGACGAGATAGCCGAGCTGCGGAAGAGTTGCCTGGCAAAACGACGACGGGTTACGAGGGCTGGAGGGAGACCCGAAAGGGAAACCCTTCAGGCCGAGTACAAGACTGAACGGAAACGACTGACGTACGCCATCAGAGACAGCAAGACGCGATGCTGGAAGAAGCTCTGCGAGGAGGTGGACCGCGACCCCTGGGGTGCCGGTTACAAGATTGTGACCGGTAGGCTGGGGGCCCGGATCCCGCCAGAACTCAAGGATGCTGAAACCGCACGACGGATCGTCGACGGACTGTTCCCGACGCACCCGACGCGTACGGACGCGACAGACGATGACGAGACGGCGGCGCCCCCCGTCTTCACCGCCGAGGAGCTCGTCGGAGCGACCAAAGCAATGAAGAGGGGTAAGGCGCCAGGACCGGACGGGGTACCGGCGGAGGTTCTTCGGCTGATGGCGAGCCTGAGGCCGGAGATACTCCTCGACCTCTACAACACGTGCCTTACGACAGGGACATTCAGCGACCGGTGGAAGGTGGCGAGGCTGGTCCTTATCCCAAAGGGTAAGGGTGACCCCAGCACGCCGTCGGCCTACCGGCCGCTGAGCTTACTGGACACGACAGGGAAACTGTACGAACAGCTTCTGCGACCACGACTTACGGACGCGATACGGGACGGCGGAGGCCTCTCTGACCAGCAGTTCGGCTTCCGGAGGGGTCGATCAACAATTGGAGCGATCCAAGAGGTGGTTGACTCCTTCCGGTCGACAGACAGACATTGCCACGCTGTGCGACCCGTCGCGCTGCTGGTGACACTGGACGTTAAGAACGCCTTCAACTCGGCCAGGTGGGTGGATATCCTAGGGTCGCTGAGAGGCGACTTCGGGGTCCCGCCTTACTTGCTCCGAGTTGTTGAAGACTACCTTCGGAACAGACGACTGACGTACGAAACGACCGAAGGACAAGTGACGCGACAGATTACCGCGGGGGTCGCTCAAGGTTCCATACTAGGACCCGACTTTTGGAACGGGATATACGACAGCCTGCTCAGACTGGAGCTCCCACTCGGCGTTCGTCTGGTCGCTTACGCTGACGACGTGGCGGCAGTGATAGTCGAACGAACTCCAGATCTGGCACAATACGCACTGAACCAGACAATGAGACGAGTCGGACGGTGGATGACTGACCACGGACTGCAACTCGCGACGGAAAAGACAGAACTGGTGCTTCTCACCAGGAGACGAATACCGACGACATTACGCATGACGGTCGGGACGGACGAGATCGAGACCAGAGGGGAAGTCAAGTACCTGGGGGTGACCCTGGATACGAAGATGACCTTCTGGCCTCACATACGACGAACGGCTCAGAAGGCGGCTGAAAGGATAGCATCCCTAAGCCGCCTGATGGCAAACACGAACGGACCGAGACCAGGGAAACGGAGACTTCTGATGTCGACGGTAAACTCGATCCTCCTCTACGGTGCGGAGATCTGGGCAGACTCCCTGAAGACTAAGAAATACTGTCACGCAATGACGACGGTACAGAGACGAAGTGCGTTGAGGATCGCTTGTTCCTATCGGACGGTCTCAGCACAGGCCGTTCTGGTGGTGGCAGGCGTGATTCCCATAGACCTTCTCGCGTTCGAGCGCAAGAGGGTCTACGGAAGAGACGCGGACGTGACCCGACGGGACGCGGCAACGACGGAAAGAGACGCGACGATACAGACGTGGCAGGAACGGTGGACGGAAGAAACAACGGGAAACTGGACGAGACGACTCATTAAGGACCTGAGACCGTGGATCCAGAGGGGGTTCGGGGATGTGAATTTTCACGTCACCCAGCTTCTGACGGGCCATGGCTACTTCAGACGATACTTACACAACCTGAACCGAGTACGGACGCCCAACTGTACGTACTGCGGACACGGACGAGACGACGCGGAACACACGTTCTTCGAATGTGACCGCTGGACAGAACTGCGACAGAGACTGGAGACGGTCGTGGGAGGCATCACTCCCGACAACATTGTCGGGGTGATGCTCCACAGCACAGAAAGGTGGCAACTTGTTGCCACCTACACAGAGACAATTCTACGACGTAAGAACGCGGACGGCTGCCTGACGTAACGTAACTGACGGACTGCCTGCACGGGACGGACGGACGGACAGACTGACAAAACACACCGACAGAGCTCCCAGCTAGAAGTAATATCACCATAGTTCCTGGCTGGGAGCGTTGCACAGGAGGTGGCGGTTTAGTGGGTAGGCCACCCTGGAGTCCCACATCCGCGCTAGCCCGTATGACTGGCGCGAATCCGTAACTTGGATTCCGCAACTCCTCGGAAAAAAAAAAAAAAAAAAAAAAAAAAAATAATAATAATAATAATAATAATAATAATAATAATAATAATAATAATAATAATAATAATAATAATAATAATAATAATAATAATAATAATAATAATAATAATAATAATAATAATAATAATAATAATAATAATAATAATAATAATAATAATAATAATAATAATAATAATAATAATAATAATAATAATTACCGCAGGTGGCGGGGGGGTTAAATCCCTCGTTCGGGACGTGACGACCCCGCGTACATCGAGTAAGTCAAGGGGGACTGAAGTTGGCACAGGCCCAATGGATGGCCCCCGAGGCGGCCTCAGGAGGCGGATTGGGCGTAAAAACCTGGTCCGCTCGGGAAGTGACGACCCCGGGGTTTTCTAGTAAGTCGGAGGGGACGGAAGTCGGCACAAGCCCGACGGAAGGCCCCCGAGGCGACCTCAGGGGCCGTGCTATGTTCCGGCGCGGTACGGGGAGTCGCGCCCCCGAGAGACCCGTAGCACGTAGGAACTTTATGGAGATGCACAAGAATAATAACGACATACCTCAGGTGGTAGCCCCAGCACAGGGGAAATCCACCCTGAGTTCCGATCGGGTGAAAGCCCCGGTGGCTCATGGCAGCGGCATGGATTCTGAGGGCCGCAAATTGTGCAAAGACCAGGTGACAAAGACGGCAACAAAGACAGCGGACACGAAAACTGGAACAGCGGACAGGACGACACTGGGACTCCAGCGACGAGACAGGACGGACAGCGTGTCGAGCACGGGCAGCGGAGCGAGTTGCGCTTCCGCTGTATCCACGATCGGCACAAAGACATGAATCACGGACGATATGGACCTGACGGACGTATTGTTACTGATTCACAGTACGGCGACAAGGATGGCCGAGGCAGCGGCCATCCAAAAAAACATGAGTATGTCCGTTAAACTGGGCATCAAGACTATTCTCGAGGCTGCCGATGTTGCGCTTAACAGGCGCGCTAAAGCAGCCCCGGAGGACCACAAGACGGACAACGAGACGACGGAGACGGACGTTGAGACTGAACAACGGACACAAAACACTCCGCGGACGAAACGGAAACGGGAGGCGACTGGAACCACTCCGGAAACCTCTCAGAAGAGGGCAACGGTTGCGGAACCGGTCGCTGACTGGCAGACAGTGACAAGGACAAGAAAGGAAAAGAAGAAACGGAAGACGCGGACGGAAGGGACGAACGCGACGACGGACACGACGGCCGGGGCTGAGGGGCGCAGAGCGGCTCCCAAACACTGGGGGACGGCGGTGCTCGTCAAACCCGGGAACGACACGACGTACTCCGACATTGTGAGGAAGATACGGACCACGGTCGACCCTGCGAAGAGTCACGTTAAAGTGACGACTCTCAGGAAGACGAAGAATGGTCTGTGTCTTCTGAAGATAAAGACAGACGCCAACGGACGAGACGACTTCCGACGCGTCCTGCAGGACGCGGTCGGCGACGCAGGTAACGTCAGGACCGGGACCTCCAGGGTTCAACTGGAGATCATGGATTTGGACTGTGTCACGACCAGAAACGACGTAATACAGGCACTGCGACGGGAGACGGGACGAGACGCGGACTTTGGGGTCCATATCTTCGGTCCGAACCGGGCCGAGCAGTTTATGGCCGTATGCGACCTAGAGTCGCAGGAAGCCAGAGCGCTGCTCGGCCGGGGACGGATCGGGATTGGATGGGTAGCTTGCCGCGTCCGACCACGACTGACGGTGACGAAATGCCATAAGTGCCTGGGATACGGGCACACGAAGACGAAATGTACAAATACAGACCGGACGAAGTGTTGCAGGAAATGTGGCGAGACAGGACATTACGCCACGGACTGTAAGAACAGACCGGCCTGCCCACTGTGCGCCGAGGCGGGACACGGCGATGCGGCGCATCTCGCGGGCTCCGGGAGATGCGCGGTGTACCGGGTTGCGCTGGAGGAGTGCAAGAAGCAGGCCGGAAGACGGACAGGATAGTTCAGGGCAACCTGAACCGCAGTAGGACAGCAGACATGCTACTACCACAGATAGCAGACGAACAAGACGCCGACATTCTGATCCTGTGCGAGCCGTACAGGGTGCGACAAACGCAGGATTGGATTACGAACGAGACCAAGACAGCGGCTATCTGGGTGAGGGGCGCTGCCCGAGCCCGGATAACCGCTCGTGGCGTCGGGGACGACTACGTCTGGGCTAGGGTGGGCGCTGTCACTTACGTCAGCGTCTACCTGACCCCAAACTGCGCTGCGGCGGAGTTCCGGGCGAAGGTTGCGCTCCTCGAGGACGGACTCAGGGACCTGCCCGGGGACCTCGTGGTCGCGGGGGACCTCAACGCGAGGGCGGTCGAGTGGGGCATGACGGCAACGAACAGACGCGGACGGCTGCTGCTGGAGATGGCCGCAAGGCTGGACCTAGTGGTGGCAAATACAGGAGACGTACCAACGTACAGACGGCCGGGATTTGGAGACTCCATCCCGGACGTAACGATGACGACGGACAGAACTCTGCCACGGATAGGGCGGTGGCGGGTGCTCGAGGGCTACACGGCCAGCGATCATCAGTACATCGCCTTCGAAGTGGCAGGAGAGACAAGGACGACACGGACGAGGACACGGCACCCCCCGCGGTGGAACGTAGACAAACTCGACGTACTGAAGTTCTCGGCGGAGCTGGCGGCAGCGCCGGCTCCAACTACCGACGTCCCCCCAGAGCTGACTGGCCGGCAAAGGGCGGAAAGACTAGCGGACGAGACGGCCAAACTGACGACGCGGCTGTGCGACAGCACAATGCCAAAACGACGGTACGGACGTAACAGACCACCACAATACTGGTGGACGGACGAGATAGCCGAGCTGCGGAAGAGTTGCCTGGCAAAACGACGACGGGTTACGAGGGCTGGAGGGAGACCCGAAAGGGAAACCCTTCAGGCCGAGTACAAGACTGAACGGAAACGACTGACGTACGCCATCAGAGACAGCAAGACGCGATGCTGGAAGAAGCTCTGCGAGGAGGTGGACCGCGACCCCTGGGGTGCCGGTTACAAGATTGTGACCGGTAGGCTGGGGGCCCGGATCCCGCCAGAACTCAAGGATGCTGAAACCGCACGACGGATCGTCGACGGACTGTTCCCGACGCACCCGACGCATACGGACGCGACAGACGATGACGAGACGGCGGCGCCCCCCGTCTTCACCGCCGAGGAGCTCGTCAGAGCGAACAAAGCAATGAAGAGGGGTAAGGCGCCAGGACCGGACGGGGTACCGGCGGAGGTTCTTCGGCTGATGGCGAGCCTGAGGCCGGAGATACTCCTCGACCTCTACAACACGTGCCTTACGACAGGGACATTCAGCGACCGGTGGAAGGTGGCGAGGCTGGTCCTTATCCCAAAGGGTAAGGGTGACCCCAGCACGCCGTCGGCCTACCGGCCGCTGAGCTTACTGGACACGACAGGGAAACTGTACGAACAGCTTCTGCGACCACGACTTACGGACGCGATACGGGACGGCGGAGGCCTCTCTGACCAGCAGTTCGGCTTCCGGAGGGGTCGATCAACAATTGGAGCGATCCAAGAGGTGGTTGACTCCTTCCGGTCGACAGACAGACATTGCCACGCTGTGCGACCCGTCGCGCTGCTGGTGACACTGGACGTTAAGAACGCCTTCAACTCGGCCAGGTGGGTGGATATCCTAGGGTCGCTGAGAGGCGACTTCGGGGTCCCGCCTTACTTGCTCCGAGTTGTTGAAGACTACCTTCGGAACAGACGACTGACGTACGGAACGACCGAAGGACAAGTGACGCGACAGATTACCGCGGGGGTCGCTCAAGGTTCCATACTAGGACCCGACTTTTGGAACGGGATATACGACAGCCTGCTCAGACTGGAGCTCCCACTCGGCGTTCGTCTGGTCGCTTACGCTGACGACGTGGCGGCAGTGATAGTCGAACGAACTCCAGATCTGGTACAATACGCACTGAACCAGACAATGAGACGAGTCGGACGGTGGATGACTGACCACGGACTGCAACTCGCGACGGAAAAGACAGAACTGGTGCTTCTCACCAGGAGACGAATACCGACGACATTACGCATGACGGTCGGGACGGACGAGATCGAGACCAGAGGGGAAGTCAAGTACCTGGGGGTGACCCTGGATACGAAGATGACCTTCTGGCCTCACATACGACGAACGGCTCAGAAGGCGGCTGAAAGGATAGCATCCCTAAGCCGCCTGATGGCAAACACGAACGGACCGAGACCAGGGAAACGGAGACTTCTGATGTCGACGGTAAACTCGATCCTCCTCTACGGTGCGGAGATCTGGGCAGACTCCCTGAAGACTAAGAAATACTGTCACGCAATGACGACGGTACAGAGACGAAGTGCGTTGAGGATCGCTTGTTCCTATCGGACGGTCTCAGCACAGGCCGTTCTGGTGGTGGCAGGCGTGATTCCCATAGACCTTCTCGCGTTCGAGCGCAAGAGGGTCTACGGAAGAGACGCGGACGTGACCCGACGGGACGCGGCAACGACGGAAAGAGACGCGACGATACAGACGTGGCAGGAACGGTGGACGGAAGAAACAACGGGAAACTGGACGAGACGACTTATTAAGGACCTGAAACCGTGGATCCAGAGGGGGTTTGGGGATGTGAATTTTCACGTCACCCAGCTTCTGACGGGCCACGGTTATTTTAGACAGTACTTACACAACCTGAACCGAGTACGGACGCCCAACTGTACGTACTGCGGACACGGACGAGACGACGCGGAACACACGTTCTTCGAATGTGACCGCTGGACAGAACTGCGACAGAGACTGGAGACGGTCGTGGGAGGCATCACTCCCGACAACATTGTCGGGGTGATGCTCCACAGCACAGAAAGGTGGCAACTTGTTGCCACCTACACAGAGACAATTCTACGACGTAAGAACGCGGACGGCTGCCTGACGTAACGTAACTGACGGACTGCCTGCACGGGACGGACGGACGGACAGACTGACAAAACACACCGACAGAGCTCCCAGCTAGAAGTAATATCACCATAGTTCCTGGCTGGGAGCGTTGCACAGGAGGTGGCGGTTTAGTGGGTAGGCCACCCTGGAGTCCCACATCCGCGCTAGCCCGTATGACTGGCGCGAATCCGTAACTTGGATTCCGCAACTCCTCGGAAAAAAAAAAAAAAAAAAAAAAAAAAAAAAAAAAAAAAAAAAAAATAATAATAATAATAATAATAATAATAATAATAATAATAATAATAATAATAATAATAATAATAATAATAATAATAATAATAATAATAATAATAATAATAATAATAATAATAATAATAACAACAACAATAATAACAATGATAATGATAATATGTAATTTTGCCATACGATTATTACACATTTTATTTTTTGGAAAACTTTTTTTCATTTTCTGAAAACTTTTTTCATTTTCTGAAAACTTTTCTCGTGGTAAACGAATAAATATGAATAATTGCTCGATATATTAATAATAATAATAAATAAGTAATGGTTAAGTATATGAATTCACATTTTTAAATCCATTAAATATCGTATTGATGGTGAAACGTTTCCGCCCGATGGTGGGTCGTCCGAGGCGTCAAACATCAAATATTTACATCAATTCTATGTCTACAGTTTATCCTATAGCTATTGGGGGGCTGGGACAAACCCCCAAGGTACGGTGTCGGTCTGTCCGGGTATCAATTGCCGCTTGTCATCCTGCCAACTCAGAGCCAATTTTTTTTGTACGATCGTGCTTACTTCGTGTTTTTTGCTGCGTATTAAACACTGTGGAAGAGTCAACTCTCGGTAAGCCGTCAGACAGCGCTTATAATCATCAAACGTGATGCTGTTTATCGATGAATTTCTTACACCCTTGGCGCGCTTACTCACTTTTACGCCACCGTCGTATTTTTCCCCATCCTCACCCATCGTAGTAAATGTGTACAGCTTTGCTCGCAGTCCCACAAACTCTGTCATAATTTTACCATTATTTTCATCCTTCATTAGCCCTAGTTGTTTTTTGTTTTTAAGGGGAATACCATACACATTGTCGGGCGGATAGTCAGAGGTATCAAACATTGTATCTACATCACGTTTGATGATATCGTAGATATTAGGCACATTGAATTGATAAATAAGGCTGTCTGTGTCGGTATACATCAATTTAGCTTGTTTATTCAAAAAGTTGGTTTTGATATAATTATAGTGGAAATCGTAGAGAAAGATTTTTGACAGATCTAGAATTGATGCGCCGACGTAAATAGGTTTGGCGAAGTGAACTTTGAAACGATTCATTTCAATGATAACCATATCAGTGCCAAATATGGTGCAGCTGTGAAGGTTTGCTCGAGCAATAAGCGTTCTCGCACCACCTTTTCCCTCCCATTTTGTAACCAATTGAACATCTTTATGATTTCGCACATTCTCCATAGTCTTGCCGAACACAGCGTTATTCATGAGTTTGTAAAAGTTTTTCTCAAATTCATTCCTAGATCGCTGACGCATGTCTGTATTGAGCGTGATGTAAGGCTTGAGCCATGGAGATTGTGCAAACTTCAAAATTCTGTGCACTTTCGTTACTTTTAATCCTAAACTCAAACACTGTTTCAAATTTCTATAGTGCAATATATACTTTGTTTTGGGGTGAAGGGTGGTCGCGAGTTTGGCATTTTTACTACCTGGAGGAGTAAAATGTTCGGGACAAAGAGGTAAGTCTTTGTGATCCTCGTGGAGTTCCACAGGGTGGTCCAAATCTACCTCCAGAAAGTAGCCGATCGGCGAATCATCCGGATGGTTCGTTATATCGATGTGCTGATACTCCCACTCGAACGAACCGATTGGTAAATGCACGCTCATAGCTGCACCGTACAGGTTATTCACGTCAAAATACATGTGATACGATTCCGCTTTGTTTGGATCAAAATCTTTTTCCATGAATCTATTATTGGCCCGAGCGTGTCGATTGGAACATTGCGCTACGCCGCCTCGAATGGCTCTTTCGAAAAATAACACCATTTCAGGGTTGTCTAAAAGTTGCAAATTTACATTAGTATGCTTGAGCATCGCGTCAAAAGCAAGTCCCGGTACAGTGTAGTAGTGCAACGGATCTAAATTGTATGTTTTGAAGCAGCTAGCGCGGAAATTTTCGAAAATATCGGCAAGCAAAAGAACATCGGTCTTTAAATATAAATCTGAATAGCCTCCCAATGACTCTAAATGGAATTCCTCCCAAACAGTTTTCGCGTGCTCGTAATCGGTGTCTGAAATATTTGCATCGCAGAGGTGCGAGTAGAAATGCTTCTTTGCAGGTAATCGCGGTTCATCGAGTTTCCCCCAACAATCGACGTATTCATAGGGAAAAACACCTTTGCGGGTCATCAAACTGAACTGAGTCGGGTTATTATAAAATTTGCGTGTTATGCGTTTATCGGTATCGGTCAAATATGTGGAAAGTTTATCGATGCTGCTAGCCATAAATCGGAACGAATCGATGAATCTCAAGTGCATCATTGTTCCATCGACGCGTTTCGTGAAGGATATATATTTTTTCTTATTTATGGGTAGCAGTGTAATTTTACCGGGAAAAGTTGATGCGAGGGATTTTATTAAAAAGTGAGAATCGTAACCGGACAAATTGTGGAAAACTATTGGAATTGTGTGCGACTCTCTGAAATTCAAATTACACCGATTATGAGCAGGACCACGATATTTACCCGTGAAGTGACAGTGATCGTAACACTTTTTCTCCTCAGGGGTGAACGGTTTTTCACAAATATAACAATTCTTTGCGCGCATGTGACGATCGCGTTGTACTTGGGTAAGAGACTTTATCGGAATTATGTTTTTGATGCGTTACTCTACTTGAATTGATAAATCTTTAAGCTGTTTCATAAACCAATCTGTGCAATCGACACCGTGTTTACCGTGGAACTCCGATAAATTCTCATCGTACGCGCAATGTACGTAGTACGCTACGCTGTGCGGGATATGCTTTTGAATTTCACAAGTCTTACGAGTTTCAAATTCATCTACAGGTTAAGGGATTAATATACATCCGAGATCGGCGTATACGAGAAACGGAACGGTGCCTTTGTTTTGAAAATTGGAAAATATTAAATCTTTACACTTGGGAAATTCCATGCGTACTTTATTTAGCATAATACAATCTTGCCGATGATTGTCGTAGGCGTGTTTCACGCTAAAGTGGCACAAACATCTGTCACATAAAAACATTTTGTGTTCATGAACGGAAAATTGTTCGCTCACCAATCCGGAAAGATCTTTAATCCAAGCAAAATGGAATCTCGGTGCAATCTCGCCAGTCATATCGTCTTCCGGATTACTCTCAATCATTAGAAGATGGATCGTGTCAGTGTTTACGCTATGCAAATTTTTACTCAAATAAATTAGCACGATGACGCTTTTATTCGATTTTGCATGATGCGAAAAAGTTTGAGATTCTATACCATATACATTGATGCACAAATTATTTAATCTCTCAAACTGTTTCACATCATGTAGAGTAGCTGTCCAACTCGTAAATATAGCGACGATAGTTGCCAGTCCTATCGGTGTGGGTGATGACTGGGTGGAGGGCTGCTATGACGGACCAGAGAAGACATCTTTCGTCCTTGTTCCTCACGTTAATCACAGCCTTCTTATGTCGAATGTCCTGGGGCAGCTCGATGAATGTTAAAGCCCCTGCGGTTAGAGGCTGGTAGCGATTGATATTTACAGCGATGTTGAGCATCTCAATCATACTCCAGCCGGAATCACGTTGCTCGAAATCTTCCACCTTTAATAGCAGATCACCCCGTGCACGTGTAAACCAGCCATTTGTATCGCTCGATGGGAGAAGAATTGCCACGTTGGAGGTGTTGAAACTCTTAACTCCGGTGGAGATCTTCTCGTGCTTGGCATTTTCGAATTTGCACGATAATATGAGGTTAACCTTCACATTTCCCTCCTCGCGCAGTACCAGCTTCAACTTCTCGGTGACAACGCGCTGCACATCGTCCAGAAAGGCGTCCAAATTCTTATGATGGAGATTTGCGACAACCCCCGTTCTGTTCGGCTGGCAAAAGCACTATCCACATCGTCCCACTGTACACCCGCAGGAGTACTGATATTTCCACCTGTCACCACTGTGCGCTGCTGCAACTGCTTGATCTTCGTCACCCAAGATTGCAGGAGTGCGATCGTATGTTGGATCCGTATCTTCGCACCAACGGTTGTTCCTCGTTGCATGGAAATATCGCGCAGAACTTGGATATTCGCAATTCCAATATCAGCCCAATGATTGATGACAGCGTCATTCTCTTCTCCGGGTGGTTGCTCTCTCAGCAAATTGTACGTCCCTTCCATCTGCTCCGCAAGTCCCATATACGCTTCGACTGCCATGACTTTGACGTTGATATAAGCTGAACTTTGTATAACTTTTTTGACTTGCACGTATCGTGTAAGACTGACGAGTCTGCATCGGATGCGTTGAGCTTATATGTATATAGGCCGATAGATCGCAAGAATTTGGGAACGGTGCGCACTGCGTTCTGCGCATATCGGAGGGAAAAGTGACGTCAGAGACGACTGGGCCCAGCCTTTACCCATCCCCCCATCTCCAAATTTTTGGGTTTTATTGCTCGTTTGAAGTGACCCGCTTCCGCAGCTGCATCTTGCCTAAAAGCGTGTTGAAACAGGTTTTCACCCTCCCCTCCCCCCCCTCCGCCTCTCCACGAGCCCACCGCCGCCTACGATGGATGCCCACCTAAGTATAAAAATCTGCGCAAATGCTGTGAGTAGAGTAGCAATGTATAGTTTCCCAAGCATGTAATGGAAATCCGTCAACAAAAAGCAGGTAGTGGGCGGTGCAGGTATAAAAAATCGGGGCCCTCGCCCCGAATACCTACGTTTATGACGCTTGGCGGAAAACAAGTCTTGACAGGAATTATTTTGTTTGTGTGCGTGCGTGTGTGTGTGTGTGTGTGTCGTGTGTGTCGAATCCTATGAAAATAGACATCTTCCGGCAAACCGCGAAAATGATCGACGGGGGGGGGGTAATGTCGCAGATTGGGGGGGGGGGGGGTGTCCCACCGCGGATTGGGGGGGGGGGGTACCGCCGCGGATTGGGGGGGGGGGTACCGCCGCGGATTCGAGGGGGGGGGGGGGGGGGGGGGGGAGCTAGGGGGGAGCTAGGGGGGAGCTAGGGGGGAGCTAGGGGGGAGCGCCGCCATCTTTGTATCAGAACTGTCGTATATACACTACTATGGTATAAAGTTTCCTATGTCTCTAGACAAAAACGCCATTTCAAAATTTGAGAAACTTAATGGACTTTCCATAAACGTTTACGGTAAAGACCAAGGTGATCGGGAAAAAGGTAAAATAGTATCGATTCACCTGAGTCAGAATGAGTCTGATAAACCTGTAATTGGTCTTCCAGCGATAGAAACTGAAATCGACGACGATGACGATGATGTTGATATGAGGAATGATGAAAAAAATAGAATCTTTCATTTTTTTTTATTCGAAATCAGTCTCGATTAACAAGTTCTTAAATTTCCAACGGTAATGATCGTTCTTTGTTATGTGATAGATTTTTCACTCACTTTTAACGTGAAATATGTTTAACAAAGCACAAAGTTTGTTGCATGAGTTTAAACGAGACCAAAGTTGAATTACCCACAGTGGAGGAAAAGATACTGAAAGTCAAAAATTTGAAGCACAAAGAAACCGTTCCATTCTGCATTTACGCGGATCTTGAATGTTTGCTGCAACCTACTCATATTTAAGTGTCAGAAAATAGATCAATTTACCAGAACCATGTTCCGGACAGCGTAGCATATTATCCCCATTTCGCCTCCGACGATTTCATTTCAACGTTCGATATTAACCGTGGAGAAACTTGCATCCGATGGTTTGTGGATGAGTTGGAGAAATTGGCACATTCGTCAGAAAAGTATTTCAAAACGGATGTACCCATAGAACCGCTCAATTGCAATCAGCCTAACGAATTCAATTCATCAACGGTGTGTCACATTTGCGAAAACCGGTTTTTGCTCGAAGACGTCAAACATCGTAATCACTGTCATTTCACTGGAAAGTATCGTGGTGCTGCTCGCCCAGGCTGTAATCTAAATCATCAGAACTCACATACTATCCCGGTGATATTCCATAATCTGTCAGGGTACGATTCGCATTTTCTGATTCAAGTATTGGCGACAACTTTCAAGGGTACTATTCAGCTTCTACCCGTTAATAAAGAAAAGTATATTTCGTTCACAAAATTTGTTAAAGGAACGGCCCGACAGTTTAGATTTATAGATTCGTATCGCTTTATGCACAGCAGCCTGGAAAAAGTGGCAACGTATTTGAATGATAACCAAAAGAAAATCACACGTGAATTTTGCATGAGCTCGGACAAACATGAGTCATAACCAAGAACGGTGTTCTCCCGTATGAGTACATGGATGGTTGGGAGAAGCTCGAGTACGTTAAATTGCCGACTGAGGAAAAATTTATTTCAAAATTGAACAACCAAGAAATTTTGGATAAAGATTACGGGCACGCATGCAGTTTTGCACGCTGTCAAGATTAAAACGTTAGGAGAGTACTCAGACTCATATTTGCAAACTGACGTTTTTCTATTGGCAGACATTTTTGAAAACTTTCGACAGAATTCTTGGCAAACGTACAATCTGGACCCTTTACATTATTACACAGCGCCCGGCCTTTCATTTGACGCGATGCTGAAATGTCCAGGTGTTGAACTCAAGCTTCTCACCGACGTTGATATGGTTATGTTTATTGAAAAAAGTATTCGAGGTGGCGTGTCCCAGTGCTCTAATCGATATGCAAAGCCCAGTAGTAGATACATGCGAGATGCTTTTATTTCAGAACTATAAGAGTCGTATCTCATGTACTTCGATGCCAACGATTCATAAGATTTCTATACTTATAGCATTGTTCGGCTCTGCAGGATCTGCGACATTGCACAGTCTCTTGTTCTGTACATCGTTCCGACACCCGAAAAACCGCGAGTGCTCGAAGCCGTGTTCATATTCAGCTGACGTCCAAACACGTCGACGCTTATCTCGTGAATGATGAGCGATGAGAGTTGGCTAATAAATAATTCCGGCTTTCCGTGATTCTTCGAGAATCGACATAATTTCGTTATTGTGACTTGTATTCCCAGCTGCTTGAGATGCCATAAGCAAACAAAGACGTTCCACCAACTCGTCAGCGTCGTCCCAGGAAATATAATTCGTCCTAACACCATGTCGAGTAACCCGAGCCTGAGGTATCAAAACACCTTTGCCCGTACGCTTCGACATCTGTGACCATGGGGATACGCCTAGCGTGATGTAGAAATATTGAGCAGTTCTGTGATTTGATGCTTGAATTTCGCGCTCTGAGTGTTTCGGATAGGCTCGGTGACGCTATAGTATTTGCTGTGCGCATTTGTTGCGGGAAGGATATTTCTGTAGTTCTCCTTGTCGTTGCGGGTAACGTGAGTGCTGTTGGGCATCTTTTTTATCAGCAACTCCAGCAGTTTCTGAATTTTCGGATAGAGTGTACCGCCTATGCGAACGGCATCGCGATCGAAGCTTATCGATGAGTCACCAACCATCAGCCCGGCAGTAGAAAAACTCCGTACCCCGTACACGGTATCCAAGTCATGCTTTGTTCAGCGTTAATTAAGCATTTCAAGATATTCATTTTCTGCTCTCGTCGCCGACTTTGTGACAGTTTAATTCTCTTCCTCTGCAGTTACGAAAGAATCTTCTGATTAGGATTCTATTTCATTCTTCGGATCATCCTTCGTTTCGGTTTTGATTTCTTCCTTGGCCTTTTCCTTAATAGGTTTCGAGCCTCGAGAAACATTAAATAATTCTCGCAGCGGGATTACCACAGGTTTAAGGACATCCTTCATTGTTTCCTGCAGCGACTCTTTTCCCGTCTTAAGGTAGTTCTGGAGTTTTTTCATCGACTTACAGTTGCTTGAAATTTCAATATGGTGTAGAAACAACCTTAATGAAGCGATTCCTAAATTTTTAAATCAATCCACTACGTAGTTTGTGAGATAATCGCAATTAAAAATCGGTTATTTTGTACGCGATGCCTATACCTAACACGTGAACGGATAGACTTTGCTCAGATCTTTTATTGTAGGCGCTAAACGCCACTTACCGTTTTCAAATAAAAATGCACGTGTATGCAGTACTATTGTGCGATTCTTTAAAAAAAAAAATGGTAATTTTCCACTACTCAGTTTCGGAGATATTGACACTCGAAAAGTATTAATTTTATTCGTCACGGAATTCACGGCACGAAAACACAATCAGCTGTGATGAAATGGCAACAGTGTTCGCTGCGGCGATCTGGTGGGCGCGCGGTAAATTCCGGGAATTTGAAATGTGTTTTTTTCTGAGTTTCAATAATTGCGGAAAGGAGTTGAAATAAATGTTTTCTCTCGACAAATGAAATTTATTTCATTCATTCATACGTATATATATACACGACATTTGACAATCATGTTTGGTCGACATTTGTGTGTCTTTATAAAATAAAATGCATCAATAAATCAAATATGTATTGAGTGTCTAACAAATGATGAAAAATATTTAAAACAACAACAATATATTTGTTCACAACAACGTTGTGAACGCAACTCGTTGGTCGCGCGCCTTCCAACCCACGTGAGGCAACCAGCCTCGCACACTTTCCAATCACGCGACCCAGAAGAAAGTGTGACGTCACGCACGCCGCTCACGCCACCCACGCAGCCGAGCGCGTTGCGTAATCAACGAACGTGGTCTCCCGCTGCCAAAGACCAACCGAGGCTGGAATAAGAGACGGCCGATCAGACCGATCGGCAGGACACTTCGGGTTCAACTCGTCCTGACGTACCTAACAGACGCTGACGCTTCAACGCCACGCCGTTCCAGCTCATCAACGCTACGCCGACTTTGACTGACGCTACAACGACTGTGACTGACGCTGCGACAGTTGACTGACTCTACGACAGACCGGACTACAAGACATTTGTATGACGGATCCCTTTTATCTGGCTTCGGCCAGTGAACAGACAAAGACATCTGCATCCAACCCGCCTGTCCCTTGGATACTACATCCAATTGACATTCCATTACGACCACTGACCAGACCACCAGCCGTACTGCTTTCTTTGCGGGATGTACGCAGAGCACGACTGACCTCTCCGAGCTATCACCGACGCATCCCAGCTCCAGTATCCCCATTTCCCGAGCCGCAGCGCTCGTTCGTGTCAACTGCCACCCAGACGACAGATAGTGAGTGGGAGTCTCCGGTGAAGACAGCGGAGAACCGCCGTCCCCCAACGCCACCCAGCTCTCCAGAGAGCCGATACACTCCGCCACCCAGAACTGTGACTGAACCCCCGAGACGACCGACATCCTCACTGAAGCCTCCACCGCATTGTTACACCACGAAAACTATTCCATGTATCACTTGGCAACCCTTACCATAACTGTACATATGTAAATAAAATAAATAATAAGTATAAATAAACTCAACACCACAAACTCATCTTTGATTTCAAGCGACTCACACCTTCCACGCGGTTCGGTCGAACTACGAGCTATCAAATAGCCAACAATATTTTTTAAAAATAAATAAACAAGTTATATTAAAATCAAAGCTTATTTTTTAGGTGCTCAACAACCTTGTCGATAATTTTTGTGGCTTGTGTAACCTTTGGTTTGTTTGAGATCGTTTTCTCGGATAATAATTTTTTTATTCCCACTTCGCCATTTTTTAAATATATCTCTTAGAATTTCATAGTGGATTTCGGCTCCTGCTATTTTTTTAATCATCTCGTTGGAAATCAAGCCTTTCAAATCTTTTAAAGTTGGTAGTAAAGTCTTTACCATTAATAATTGTTTATAAGGCTTACAAACTCCAACAAAATCTTCTTTTTTGGCAAAAGCATCGCACAACTTCTCTGAAGTCTCAACATCAAATAGAGCTTCATGGAATTGACTCGACGATTCCAAGTTCAATAAGTCCCGGGCTAAGGTTTGTAAGCTGAAACTTTTTTTCTCTTTTTTTCGTTCCGGTAAGACTTTTTTGAGTACAGTCAAGCTATCTGGAAATCCTGCGATATTTTGAAAATTGTCGATCATACCCTTATCTGTAATATATTGTAATAAGTGAGAGGTATCGAATGATGCATTATGAGCGACAAGAATGCATGGCTTTGATGAAATTTTGAGAACCTCTTGGAAAGAAAGTAGAGCCGCACGAGGAGGAATTGACAGTACTTCTTTGCCATGGAAAAATAGTTTTCCTCCAACATATTTTAACCCTGTAGCCCTGGAGGCATCAGCATTAATCGGCTTAAAAGGATAGAGATAAATACTGAATTTATATTTTTCAAATTTCGCTGCTATTTGTAAAATTTCTAAGTCTTTCGAAAACCCAGAAGTTTCCAAATCGAAAAAAATTATATTGCAGGTTTCCACAGATAGCAAAACGTCTGGTATTTTGTCTGAAAGATTTTGAAAATCAACAACTGTGGTGTTATCCACACTTGAGTCGATACCACAGTTGGTTTGATATTGGATCCCTTCAGATTGCTCCATAGATTTCCTGGAGGCTTCCTTAAATTTCTACGAGCTTTACTGGATGGTAATTTTGATTTGGTCGCTCGTTTTTCCCTCTTTATATCAACTTGCTTAGCAAACGATGCAGTGTGCTTCCCCGGTGAAACATTCATTTGTGTATTTACGTCCAAAACATGTTTTTCCCCTTCGTTTTTAGCGCAAACAGTACTGGCTAATCTGTTATCTGCATATTCACTGAGACTGTAGCAGCAGTTCTTGGGCGCTTTGTGAGCCATTATATTATTTATGCTTTCATTCACTTGACTCGAGGCAACAATAGAAAATTTAGGCGCATTATCAGCATATTTTCCAAATATCGCTGATAGCTTATCGTATAGTTGTTGACTTTTTAGTGTGATCTTATGACTGTCTTTACACCAAGCTCCACAATTTTCATGTTTACCAAAGACGTGATCAGGAATATTGCGAATACTGTTAGCCAGCTTAACGGTAAGTCTTTTATTTTGCACCAATGCGTAGGAAAAACATTTTTTCAAGTGGGGAATAACTTCCTTGTCCCTCATTTCTTCATAATATTTTCGCAGATCATATAAAGCGTTCGCAAAATTTTTCTTCAAATGATTGCTGTTTGCTAACTTATGAATCGTTTCGAGATTTCCCTGACGTACCGCTTCAATCGTCGAGCTATCTTCGTCACCTATCAAAACTCTAACGCTAAGCCCAACTTCTTTCAAAATAGCACTTTCGTTGACTAATGCAGCATCTACATCAGGCTCCATCGCCTTTGCACTGCCGGAGAAGTTCTGTCTGCAATCGTGATCGGATTTACAGTGACCATTCATGCAAAACTTACATCTCCGATTTCGAGCTGCAAAATCGAGCACTTTTCCACTCAATAAACCGACAATCGTACCATAGCCATTCAAACTATTATAACTTCTTCCGTTGCCCCTCTTGCTCCAACCTATATCATACGAAACGATAATGTTAATTGTATAGTCGAAGCTTCTTCATAGGTGAAGTTGCCTCGTAGTTTTGAATAGAACCTTTTTCATTAGTGTGAAGGATAGAGGTTGAGGTTTTCTTGAATAAAAAACTCTCGCGTTTGAGCCATCGAATTATGAATGTTTATTGGCTCTTGTGGGAAAAGCCTTGCGGCATAAAAACCCACGACGGATGAACTTGTATTTGTAAACGTATAAAAACATGTGTCGCACACGTGAATGTGTCGATTGTGTATATGAATGTGTATATGCCGGTTACAGCCCGTTTGGCTCATGCCACCGCGATCTCGAGTGCGTTTCGTACTGCGATTTTTGTTTTATTCGATTCGATCGAATTTCGTATGATTTGCGTTTGCCTTACTCGGAGGAGCGAACGTATATGAGAGTATAATTGGTGTTGGTAGTACACCAAGAGCGCTTGGGCTCGTTGTATGATGAAAGGGTGCAAGACCCTTGGTATGTGTGTATGGGCACTCGGTCCCGTGTAGAAAGAGAGACCCTCGGGCCGTACTCATCTACCTTACTCCGTAGAGCGAACGTATACGAGAGTATATTTGGGCCTCTCGTCTTTGGTCGTAGTACGAGAGAACGCACGGCGTCACTCACGATCGTCACTAGACGGACGACTTGACTGGACTGTTTTAAAAAACGCGTGATGCGCGCTCGCCTCCTCGTCTACGCGAGATTTGGCATCCCTGCGGAGACGAATCGTTCGAGCGCGGCTCGCACGGAGATCGCAATGACACGGGCACAAAACGACGCTGAGGCACTGAACATTAATGATGTTTCCTATTGCTGCATAAAATGTCTCTCTCCTGTTTACATCGTCTTCCACAGCACCATCGTGAAGATTAATATTAGTGGAAGGATGAAGGGTCCGCATGAAAGGATAAATCTCTTCGACTATGTCTTGTGGCCTAATAATGGAAGGAACGGCAAACATAGTGTTAATAACTGATAAAGTTCAATGTGATTCCAATATATTTTTTATTGATCATGATTGAGAAATTGTACATATTTATTTAAAAAAATTTCGGTTCAAATTAGAGAAAAAAATTATAAGTAGGTACTAAATCGTTGAAACTATTGTGTCACCTATGAAACATAGTTTCCTCAGTTAAAAATTATGTACAATTTTCCACTTCATAACGGAAGTGTAAAAATATAAATTCTTAATAACATTTACAATTATCGCCATTTTTTTTTTCAATCTATCAATTTACAAAATGGGTGCGAGTTCCAATAAATATACCATTACAATAAAAATCAGCACATCTGTCATCGCAGTGACATGATAATTTTTTGTCGCTATAATAAATTTTCACTGCGATGAACAATTTATTGTAGCGTCATGATCAATTGTTGTCGCTACGAAGAATTTTCTCTGCGATGAAAAGCTTATCACAGTGAGATGATATATTTTAACCACAATGAGAAGTTGATCGCAGGGACATGACAAATTCATAGCAGTGCAAATGTATCATGTCACTACGATAACAATGGATATTTATTATGTCGCCTAACATAATAGCAAAAATCATTAAGAAATTTGCCACTGTGTAAAGTGACATGATAACAATTTTTACTGTGACTGGCACGGTAAAGTTGGCTATTCAGAAAAGTAATGGTAGATGTAATTAGATGTACCGATGATTTTTTTCAACTTTGAAACTTACAATTCCTCACATAACTTTTCCATATTCTCTATAACTAATTTCCTTTCTTCTTCAGCAGCTCTCCGGCATGAATCTTTTGCCACAGCTTCCAATGCTGGACCAACTTCCCGCTCATATTTTTTATAAATATGAGAGTCAAGAGTCGGAATGTTTGAACAGCTCAACAATTTGTTGAGAGCAGTTTCTCCAAAGCCAGAATGAACCGCACCTGAAAAATTCATTTTGATATCATGCTTATGCTACACTCAACGTTTTTCAAATTCATCTATGTATATTCCATAATGTCAAAATAACTTACCGAATACAGGTTTGGTATCAAGGGGACCCGGTGGTCTAGCGCACGAAAATGACACCTATTTTCACGATTTTTTTTCTGCTATTAAAAATAAAAAAAACGATGTTCTAACTTTTCGAGCTAATTACTACGTTTATTAATCATATAGTTTTTTAGTGTAAACAATAGGAAATTATTTAAATAAAATTATGATTCTAGTTCCGACGATAGCCATACATGTTGTGAACAACATATCCAAATTTCAAGTCATTCGGTTGAATAGTTTTTTTATTTTCACCCCCGCAGTGCCGAAAAAAGTCGTTTCGAGATAAATGAGTTCAAAGTTTGAGGTACAGATATTTTCAAAAATTGAGCAAATTTTGAATACTTACAGTTAATCCGCGATTCCGGCACCGTAGAGGATCCCTTCAGAACGTTTGTATTCCGAAGGGATCATATTGTATTCGGTTACAAATGTAAAGGTAAAATGCGGAAAAGGGTCGGGAAGCTGCCGCGCTCCGAGTGCTGAACCCATTAGGAGCGCGCGGACCGCTCTCTACCTGGAATGGGCTGTAGAAGCTATGATATTGGGAATTTCCGCATGAAAATTTCACAGTATATTCTTAAGATACTATACTTTCGAAATATCGAAAAAAAAAAATCGATTTTTTGAAATTTCTAGACCATCGGGTCCCCTTAACATCAGAATGTCTACTATTCTTGGCTGTGATGTGGGTTTTGCCTGTGCGTACTTGGGTTATAGCAGAGCACTCTTTACATGAAATATGTAAGATGGAGTTTAATCCCATTCGTGTTTCTTCCATTGCGTTCCTTAATAAAATATCTTTTTTACACCGAGTGCACTGTAGATTCTCGGAAAGATATTGCAAATCGACGATCCTTCGTCCTTCGACAGGAAATTTTTGTTGCTGATTTAAGTTATGGACTTTTTCATCGTGTTTAGCAGCATTTACTCGACTCATAGCCGCCACAGCTCGCAATTCTTTATCACGACGTTTTTTCGTCGAAAACCGACCCTTGAATCTCACTCGTAATGACATTTTCACACTCCTCTGTTAACAATATTTCGTAAAACACTGATACACGGTGGAAGCTACAAATATATAAGAGAATTGCGCTGTTGCCACGATTACAGCGCCGCCCTCTATGCGTGTAGGTGTCACGTGCGGAGTGGTCTCGCTCGCGACGGCTTCAACCCTCTAAGATCTCACAGAGGTTTATATTTAATTTTTAGGTGGGTTGGTAGGTGAACGTCCTCTACAGGGCGTTCCCTGGGAATAGGTTTGGAATATTTCAATTATATTGTACCAATGGTTTGATGGGAAGCAAAGTAAAAAACATTTAATGAATCAAAAACTAAAAGCAGAAATGGTTCTAAACAAGGAAGCTTACAATATTTTCTTACACTACTCACGTTCTCTCTCTCTCTCTCTCGCTTGCTGCTTCGGCCTCGAAGGTACCGAAGTATACACGCCTTCACGCACTCACTTACAGGCTACACTGCTCTATAGAGTTCGTGGCTTAACTCTTGCACTTATTTTAACTTCGTAAGACTGACACCGCGACGCGAGTAACCTTTTACGGCCGTGGGTAGATTAGACAATTACGCTCTAATCTTCGGTTTCGGAAAAAGGATTTATATCTCTATTCGTGGTCGCTTCGAAGGAGCCGGGTTCCGTTGATGTCGTTATTCAGACGGTCTCAAGACGGGACTGACTTCGCTCGCTCGTCCGACACCCCTTGGAACGTTGGGCGGCGAGCGAGTTTCCGCTGAATTTACAATTCGGCGTTTTCGCTAAATACACAATTCCTGAACAAAGGCTCGCCTCGCGACAGTCATCCTCGAAGCGCGTGATTTCGCGCTCGCCTCATCCCGGTGTTGATTACACCCGGGATCTGGCGAGCGCGAAGACGCTGACGTTGCTGGCTGTCCAACTACGCCGTTGCGCTCGGTTACTCCACGAACTGGTTATAATAAAATATTTTATATAGACTAACTAAAACTATGCTTCCTTGTTTCTAGAAATAATAATAATTGATATAATCGGTAATATAGTTTTGAGTAAATATGCGGCGCTCGTGACATAGGGGACCTATCTATGCATGAAGTGTGATTGCGTAGGACACACAGAGTGTACAAGCTCTGTCAAAAGTTCTTAACCGACGGCATCATATAAGACTTGGGTCTTACTGTACGCTGCGGTCGAAACTTTTGGCTGATACGTGTACCTCCAGAACTACCTTAAGGATTCTATGCTTACGGCGAATTGCATTACTCGCTTGAGCAATATGACGCAAGACTTCTTTTTCCTCACGAATTTTTTGCATGTCGATACAACTAGCTCGGGAAAGCTCCTGGTTCATTTCCTTCGTTGATCGTGTATTTTATTCTCTTGTCATTTTTAAGAAATTGAAATTGTCAAATCCCTTCCTATACCGACCCTTACCGAGCTCTCTATTCCTTTCGATCACTACGAACCCATATTTTTCACCGTCACAGCATGCCATACACAAGTCTTCGAACTGTGTATATGACATATCAGTGTTTACATGATCGTTGTACATATGTTTCAGGTTCGTCTCATCTTGTTTGAGTAAGACCAGCAAGTTGGTGTTGTCGTGCACGAGATGCTTTGGGATTCGAACGTACATGTGACAAAGAAAGAAACAGTCTACGTCATGATGTCAACCCTTACAGAAGTACGCGCGTATGTTGTCCTACTTTTCGCACGCTACGTCATCGAATAGCACGATTGAGTTAGGTTGCGTCTCGTTCGGTGAAAGGACGTGCTCATGCTCGTCAAAGGGGAAGTACTCGTCACCGTCGAACCTTTTGAGCACTTGACTCAGAAGCTAGTATTTCGGTGGATTGAGAGATGATGAGTAAACGTACAGGTTTTCGAACCTTCAACCGTTTGGATGCGTTATAAGCGCAAATAATGCGTTGATTTTAACACAGTTAGATGATCCGCAGAATACCGCACGTACACTACTCGGTTACAGATCACCATGGCGTTTTATTCCGTTTTGCACTCTGCTCCGTAAATTTGTCAAAGTGCACCACGGGTAGCGTAGTCGATTGAGTCTCGAACCTCATCTCGGACGTGACTGGCTGTATTCTCTATGAATGCATCGTTTATCAAAACTTTACCTGTGTCACAGAGCGGACATGATTGGGCACACACGTGATCGGAAGAAATCCTCAAAAAAGCGATCGAGCTGGAAAGGTTTGGTAAATAGCATTATAAACAAACTCCTGATCGGGTTGCATGTTTCAGGCCACCAATACTGGGGTCCTGGTACGAAGTTGACGAAAAAACTCGCAAGAGGCGATTCCGATATCAATCCTCTTCAGGCAGCGTGCAAATTAGGGTGAAAAAGCAGCCACTTGGGCTGTAGCTAACACGACGAAAGTGAAAACAAAGTGAGGCTTGAGGTGTCGTAAACTAAAGAACATTTCCTTTACCAAAAGCAGCCTCGTGGTAAAACAGTCTATGATTCCTAGCCACGTCGCGGAAACGAGCATTAATTCTGCACTCAAAGGTGGTCAAGAAGCTATGAGAAAAGAAGCTGATGAACATAACTTCCGATCACCACGCGTCTTACTGGTACCCTCAAAAGTTGTCGGACTTCTACCTTTTCTCGTACCTATTTTTGCCGGCTTCAGCACTACTGCTGCGTCAGCGGGGGGTGCTGTGGGTATAGCAAAGGCTGTGAAAGATACGAGCGCTGCTAAACGAGAATTGGAGGAAACCAAAAGGCATAACAAAACAATGGAAGCGATCGCGTTAGGTGAAGGTTTCCATCTTAAACCGTACAAAAAGGATTTCGGTTTTCATCTTTCAAAAAACCAAGTGTGAAGCTACCATGCCGAGTTTTGACTAACTGGGATTTGCTAAAGTATGCAAAAATTTTGAAAATTTCGTACTTCCGAGGTGTTTTCATGCGCAACGAAATGCCCAAAAACAGACCGCGTAAAAACGAGGCTGCTGTTGTCAATATTGACGATAAGGTTGGGCCGGGGATACACTGGGTTGCATGTAAGAAACGCGGCAACGATATCGTATATTTCGACCGTTTCAGTTATCTTAGATCTTCGTTAGAGCTCGTGAAATATCTCGGTGTTGGTAGCCTAAAGTATAACGATGAAAGATATCAGGATTACGATACATTCGATTGCGAACACTTGTGTCTGAAATTTCCAAGCAATAAGCTACATAAAAATGACACGTCATTCAATAACGTCAGTCCAATACTTGCAGTCATGTATGATTCGTTCACATTAACGATATCGGGAACTACTCTTTTTTTTTTATTCGTCGGGGGAGGTCAGCAGTGGACTCAAGAATGCCTCTCCATTTTGACGGCACTCCGACAGGGCCCTGCCTGTCATCTTGAGGCCTCAATTTATTGAACAAAGAGTGATATTGAATATTTATAAACAGTGAACTATTTAATTTGATAATATCATAACCTAATCAACTGTAGATCTATATAACTAATACTACCACAATCAAAAACAGACCATAGACCAGCCATGTTAGTTTTCTACAATTTAAATCATTTCCCTCTTCAACCTGGTACGGTAAACTCCTAAGTATGACGGATAATCGAAAAACTGTTAGTGTTGTCAGTAATTCATACCTCGATGCTTATAATATTACTTGCCATTTCGTTTTTAATTAAACTTTCTATTATAATAAAATATATTTTCTGTTATTCATGCAAAACTTAGTATATAAGAAATCAAATCACATATGTTGCAATCCAAAAGCAAAATGCTATTGCACATGACTCGGACATTATTCAATTAAATAGTTGTCGCTTTTGTAAATATTTATTATTACACTTTGTTCAATAAATTATATCCTGAAGATGATAGGCAGGGCCCTGTTGAAACGTCGTCAAAATGAAGAAGCATTCTTGAGTCTATTACTGACCTCTCCCGATGAATCAAAAAAAGTGGTTACGATCAGCGGGTCACTAAAATTCAACAGAGATATCGGGAACGTCTTCGATTCTCAAAGCACAATATTTTCCTCCAATCGAACTTGCTCTAAACAAAAATTATGTCCTCGCTCTCGTTAAACTGTTAACCTTTAATTACATTCCCAACGTTGACGACGGTTACAATAAAATATACATAGCCGATGAAGTAGTCACCATATCTCCAGGCAGCTACAAATTGAGGATATTGAAAAGTATGTTCAAAACGCGTTAAAGAATACCAACATTGAAATCAGCATAAAGTCTAACAATAATACGTTGTGCAGCGGAATCAGATGTAACCACATCATAAATTTTTAGCCTGACGATTCTATTGGTCAGCGTCTCGGATTTACACCGCGCGTATTGGCAGCTAACCAAACTCACTAATCTGGATATGCCAGTAGCTATTCTCGAGGTCAACGCGTCGCGAGTCGAATGCAACATTGCATCGGGTGCCTACGTCAGTGAGTGCAAAGTGCATACTATTCACGAATTTTTCCTTATCGTTCGACGTTCCGCCGTGATATAAGATCATGGAAGTACCGTCACACGTCATTTACTTTGTGATCACCGTCAAGACCATAGATCATATACAGCTTAGGTTAGTCGATCAAGACGGAGACCGGGATGAATTTCGTGGAGAAGTTATAACTATGAGACTGCATATCACATCGCAATAAAAGATGGGTATTGTATATAACAGATTACCCAAAAAGAGTTATGTTAGTAAGTCAGCATGTCCCGATCAAGTCAGTCATTGATCGATTCCCAAACTGCTAACACGTCGGAACGTGGAGTTCCCGATGGCTCTAGGTCTCAAACTGACAACTTTTGGAAACGGAATGTCCGAAAAATAAAACTGCGATTCTGCTGTTTCATTTTCTGCTACGTACCATACAGGAGGAAGTCTTGAACATTCAAATGCCTATCGTCTTCGATCAATCAAACGCACACCAAGTAATACATGCACACAAACGGTAAGCATCGTCAACTTTCAACAACAGCGATGAAATTTGAATCAACGCTCGGCACCAGGATTTATGTATATTACCGAGCAAGAGTTCGCTGCATATCTCTCGCAAATTGGTCAAATTGGACGGAATTGCAGCGGCGATCACAACTGTGGTCAATAACGCCATCTGCCATGTGTTGGAAGATGTACGCTCCGAACTATACGCTGCAGAGATTGATAAATGCGAAAACGTCGATCTGACCAGCCTGCTGAAGGGTTTCGCTTTGCTCAACCCTGGTCAGAGTTGGCATATGGAAAATGCTGGATGGCTCAATGTTCAGGAAACGAAAAAAATCAACTGATGCCGATAGCAACTTTGATGTTGATATTCGTTTGAGCATAACATTGGGCTTCGCTTAAGACTATCGCAAGATCATCGTTAACGCGAAACATGAACTGATACTTACAAGCTCAAAAAGCGATTCAAATGCCATAATTCAAAATCATGACGAAGACTTTAGAATCGTGATCGATCAAGTGGAATGGTTAGTATCGTATTTGAAGCTCTCGGATCAACGAAAAATCGCACTGTTGAATTTCATCGAAAAAGGTACACCTGCCTTCATGAGCTTTCGCAGCTGGGAGTTGTACGAATATCCTCTGCTACCGACAACCACGAAACACGTTTGGACTGTGAAAACGTCCACCAACTTAGAGAAATTACGATTTGTGATGCTCGGTTTTCAAACGAACCGAATAAACAAAGCCGGCACAACTGCCAGTCATCTTGATCCCTGTAACATTACTGGCATCAAGCTCTTTTTGAATTCCGAGTATTATCAGGACGGTAACCTGAACTTGGTCATGAGTCACAATCGCTTTGTATTGCTGTACGAGATGTAGGCAAAGTTTCAAGCTGCCTATTTACGGCAAAGAACCCGAGACTCTATTGACAAAGAGCGAATTTCTACAGTACGAATTTTTGATTTTTATCAACTGTTCGAAAAAAACGAGGCTCTGAAATCTGGACTAGTAGATATTCGTATCGAATTTGAAAAATAACTTTCCTACTGGTACATCTGCCTACTGCTTGATTTTACATGATAGTATAATTGAATGTAATCCGCTGAGTGGTGGGGTGAGAAAATCGGTATAAAAACCTTGAAGGTTGCGACGGTCGATTCAGTATTTTTCACAATGGAGTTCATAATCGACGTGTAAGGATTCAGGAGACTGGCTCCCGGTTTTACATCAAAGGAGTTGGCAGTTGTGTCACTCTACGAAGATACGAACCCGTCGACTTTTCTCTCCGAACGTCCGTACGATTGGATTTCTTTACTGGCTTTATTTAATTCTGTGAGGGCAACTTTGGTGGTATACTACCCGAGGCCTCTTTTCAAAGCGTTGTCCCCACTAGGGAAGCAGTAGTTGCACGGCGCTAGTGTTTTCCAAAATTCGGCGTAATATCACAGTATACATGTAGAGTCCTTTTATTGCCTGTTGGCTATTAGGCAGCGAACAGGAAGCAGGCAATGCGCACTCTAGGTAATATACTACTGTTGTGTACGGAATCAAGGGAACGCCATTGTATTGATCCATTATGTTTATTTAACACTACATTTACTTCGCTGAGCTAGCGAGATCGCGTGAGACGAGCGGCTTATTGCGACTGACTGTTCTGCGTAAGACCCGCGGTAGGGCCGTACGCGACAACTACCCAGGATTGCCCTGGTCGGTTGAAAAGTGCCTTGCAATTTTTCGCGTGGTATTATTGTTTATATCTTTTCCCAGTGACAAAGTGAACTCACCAGATTAAAGAAAAAGTATATGTTCGAAAAAAAAACCGAGACATAGTTCAGACAGAGGTAAAAATGAATTTCACATTACGGTTATATCATCATCTATTGTAAAATACTATGAAAACCGATTCATTCTTTATACATTTTCATACTTGAGAGTGATTGTGTGTGTTACAGATTGAAACGTCTGTGGATAATGAACGTAGAGTTTATGAAGTGATAAAAGAAGACGAATTTCGTACTAGTGAGGACGATGCGACTTCCGAGGAGGACGATGCCGTGGAACCGGAAGTAATGGAATGTGACGATTCTGAAGAAAGTTGTTATTCAGAATCAGGCGAGGATTATTTACCGGAGCACCCGGAAGAGGATGAAATTCTTCGAGATTTGGAGCAACATCTAGGGACGACACAACGAGCTTAGTTTTGCGTCAATTCAATAGGTTTCCAATTTTTTTTTTTTTTTTTTATATATAATCGTATACATATAATTACTATATGTAAATCATATACGGGGTGTTGAAAAAAGGTGGATACACCTGGATAGCACGAGAACGAAGTAACTTAGAGATAAACTGATAATAGATTTCCGAATAATTTTTTCCTAGGAATCCAATGGTAATATTGGTTTTTGGGGCCAGAAGAGCCTTATGAGGCCCAACTTTGGAATTTCAAATTGGAATCCCCGTTTTTTCGTTCAAATTCGGATTCAACGGGAACTTCCACGTTGGAATACGCATTAACCTTCGCACGATCCATAAGCCCATTTCTATTGCTGCAGGGCCCATTTTAATACTGAAGAATGATGGATACACCAGGATAAGTTGATAATAAAGTAATAATGTGTTCCCGAATCATTTTTCCCTGGCAATCGTTGACTCCATAAGGCCCCGTAGCAACATTTACTCTTCGAGGAGACCTCCTCAAAAAAAAAAACAAACTATTCTCTGCAATTCGTATTTACCTAAAGTTTCAACACCCAATAAGTTGCCGCAACCTGACAAATTGTATTTCTGTCAATTTGGGACTCGTTCTCTGCATTATCCAGGATCAACGACGTGGACACGACGAGCTCTGATCCCATTTCTATTTTTTTTTTTTTTTCATTTTTATATTTTTTTTATTTTTTTTGGGGTTCATGTAATTTTTGTTTTTTGTGTGTTTGTTCTTCACATAATAATTAAAGCTTATGAGATATGCTCGAACGGTTCTCCGTTCACTTCTTGACAGCGGGCAAGACGATAGTGAAAATTATCTACCGCTCTCCTTATCATCTCCGGTGGAATAATGGCGCATTACTCTTCAATCCTGCTCCGTAACTTCTGCAAATCTGCGGGTTATGTGGCATACACTTTACTTTTCAAACACCCCCACAAAAAGTAATCCAGTGGTGTAAGGTCCGGTGATCGGGGGGGGGGGGGGGGGGGGGGCACTGCACATGGCCACGCCTACCTATCTATGTACGGTAAAATACCTCCTTCAGATATTCCCGTAGAGTTTATCCAAAATGTGGAGCAGCACCATCTTGTTGAAACCAACAATCCTCCATTTCATCCCCGACCATGACCCTTATAGCTGGCAGAATCTGATTTTTTAGCATATCCTCATACTTGACAGCAGTTAAATTCCCCTTTATGAAAAACGGACCTGTTAGTTGATCCCCAAGTAAACCCGCCAAACATTCAATTTTTATGGCCATTGAGTTTTTATTGGCAACATCCAATGAGGGTTAGTATCGGACCAATATCTGCAATTATGCCGATTTACATCTCCATGAAGAGTGAACGTGGCCACGTCAGAAAACACAATGTTGAAATGGAAGACTGGCCGGTTGTCAATCATTTGCATCATTCCTTCACAGAACTCAGAACACCGGTCACTGTCACCATCAATCAATTCTTGTGCGAAATGAATTTTGTACGGATGAAATTTATTTCCTTCATCACGTTGTGGACTAATTCTTTATCCATCTCGCAAATATCAGCAGCCTTACGAATCGTTAAATTTGGATTCTCTACAAAACTTAAGGCGACTTCCAATTTCTTTTCAGCCGTTGGTACGGTGACCGGACCACCAGGTGTGGGGCGATTCTTAACACTGTCCGCAGTTTGAAAATGTGCAACGGTCTTTCGAACCGTTGCTCGTGAAATGGGTACCTGGTCCTCACGAAAATTCTTATTGAACAATTTTCGAACTCGGGCGTAAGATATTTGGTGACCTTCCGAACCCCGCATCATGAGAAGTGAGATTCTTGCACGTTCAAAAAGTTCAGCTATGTTTATATTTGCCCCAATTACCTTCCAACGGCAATCAGAGAAATCGTATAGGCTAGGAGAAAATTGCAAAATTAGCGACGAGAACAGATTGTTTAGAGCAAATTCGTTTGTAAATAACTGCTCACGTAATGGGAGACCAACACCAAGCGAATTCTGAATTGGCATCGTTTGAGCGCCAAATGACGATACGAAATTTCCACTGAATTGGTATTTGAAAACAAAAATATTCTATTAATCTAAAAGACCCTACTAAATACTAAAGTCCAATATCATAAGTAGATTCCTTGGAAGAAAATCTCCCCAAATAAAAACTGTATCATCCCCAAAGCAGAAATTTCATCATCTAAACAATGCCAGCGTTTACGATTCTGAAGGTGAGATTCATAACGCTATTTCGAGACAATGAGGTTCGGCTCCAGATGTAAGCCTATTCCACCAGTCCCAGAGAAATACGATTCTACGCTGAGGACGGTACAAAGGAGTCTATGGCACCAGGAGTTGCCTTATAATCCTGGCAGTGGTCAAAGCATTATCAGGTATGAAATTTTTCTGCTGATTCCAAATTCAAGTAGGAAAACGCAGGCTCCGACTTAAGATTTCAAAGTTGAGCCTTATGAGGCCTCTCTGTGCTCGAAATCTAATCTCACCCTTCGATTGCCAGGCCAAAATTATTCGGCAACAAATTATCACTTTGATTCTAAGTATCAAAATGGGCCCTACGGCACAAGGAAGGGTCGCATGGCCCCGGTGAAGGGTGATACATATTCGGACACGAAATTTCCCGCTGAATCCGAATCCAAACGAAAAAACGGGGCTCCCATGTGAAATTTCAAAGTTAGGCCCCTCTGGGCCCAAAATCTAATATCACCAGTGGATTGCAAGGGACAAATTATTCGAAAACGCACTATCAGTTTATTTCTAAGTTACGTCGTATTCGTGCTATCCAGGTGTATACAGCATTCGTAAGTACCGAAATGGGCCCTACGGCACTAGGAAGTGCCTTATGACCCCGGCGGCGGTTATTAGGTATTCGAACGTAAAATTTCCCGCCGAATCCGAATTTGAACGAAAAAATGGGGATTACCATTTAAAATTTCAAAGTTGGGCCTTCTAAGGCTCCCTGGGCCCATTGGGCCTAAAAACTAATATCACCATTGGATTCCCAGAGAAAAATTATTCGGAAACACATTCCCAGTTTATGTCTAAGTTACTTTGTATTCGTGCTATCCAGGTGTATCCAGTATTCTTCAGTACCGAAATGGGCCCTACGGCACTGTAAAGGGCCATATGACCCCGGCGGTGGTGAATACGTATTCGAACGTAAAATTTCCCGCTGAATCCAAATTCGAACGAAAAAATTGGGGTTTTGATTTGAAATTTCAAAGTTGGGTCTCATAAGGCCCTTCTGGACCCGTTGGGTCCAAAAGCTAATATTATCATTGGATTCCCAGGGAAAAATTATTTGGGAATCTATTATCAGTTTATCTCTAAGTTACTTCGTTTTCGTGCTATCCAGGTGTATCCACCTTTTTTCAACACCCCGTATATGACCATGTATGAGAAAATATATAAATATATATTCTACCATTTATGATCATATATAATAACACGTGAATATATATATAAAAATAAATCTCGGGTTGGATGTCGGAGTCGCATGTTTGCTAAATTGTATCCACTGTGGAATGAGAATTATAACTTCATACAGTATAATTAGCAAGTATCCGTAGCAGACCCAGAGGCAGATTAACCAGCAGACCTAGTGGTCGACCCCGTACTAGATTCAGTAGAAGGCGACCAGGATGTCCTGTATCAACCATTCAAACAAGACATAGATACACACGGAAAACAACGCCTCCGTCAAGGTTCAGCAGTAGAAATGAGCCAATACGAATACACCTACCTCAGGCTGTTGGAGAGGCGGCAAATGCCTCCTCCCCATTAGAATGTTGGTTCTCCTACTTACGAATGCAATTATTGTAAAGATAGTCCAACACACTAACGAAGAAATTGAAAGAAAGTAGGAGATTCTCTCTAATTAGTTATACTACGGAGCAACAAGCAATGTCGAAATCATGGCACTTATAGGGATCCTCCATATGTTCGGTACTTTAAAGTCTTCGAAATGTAACACTGAAGAAATGTGGTCAACCAAATTCGGAATATTTCAATTCAGAACAACAATGACGTATCATCGTTTCAAGTTTCTTTTGACCTGCCTTCGTTTTGATGACAAAGTGACTAGAACTACAAGACAGGAAATTGACAGATTTACTCACATTTGCGAGGTATGAGACGAATTTATCAACAATTGCGAGAGGTATTATTCGCCTTTTGACAGGTGTACAAGTGATGACCAATTGTCAGGTTTCCGCGGACACTGTGTTTTCAGAATTTATATAAAAAACAAGCCTGATAAATACGGCCTAAAAATAATGATGTTGAACGATGCGAAAACCAGTTATATGTTGAATGCTATCCCGTACACTGGTATTGTCGATAAAGAACTATCGGAAACTATTCCGAACTATTAGGTGCAAAAACTGTCTGAACCAATTCATGGAAGCAAGAGAAACATAACCACTGATAATTGGTTCACTTCGGTGCTAATCGTTCAAAAAAAGCAAACGGAATATTTTCTAACAATGATCGAAACAATTCAGAGTTCAGAGTATCGCGTGAGGTAGGTTCGACCGTTTTCGCATATGACGAAAATAAAATGCTACTTTGTTACGCCCCCAAGAGAAATAAAATTGTACTAGTTCTCTCATCTTTGAACCAAAGCCCAGAAAACGATCCAGATACTGTAATTATTGATTACAATAAAAAAAAGGTGGGACGGACTTGTTCGATCAACACTGTCATCGCTACTCGGTGGCAAGAAAAACTTTTCGGTGTTCGCTCAGAATGTTTTACGGCATGCTAGATCAGGCCCGCGTAAATTCTTGCATTGTGTATAATTTCAATGTGAAGAACACTCCAATGCGACACAGATCTTTTTACACGCCTTGTCATCTGCCCTAATCGAACTTCTGCTGAAGATCCGCGTGACAAATTTCGCTTTACCTAAAACCATTAAAGCTTGCATTGCAGAAGTTCTGAACCTACAAATTCCGGGCCCTCAAGAAAGAACTGACAAATTAGAGAAACCATTGCGATGCCGCTTTTGTGCGTCCAAAATGGACAGGAAAACTAAAAATTGTTGTATGGTTTGCGGACTAGCAAACTGTCCAGAACACCGCCGCATGGTGTGTCCGGAATGCGCGGCACACTAAATTCCGAATTAGATGTAATACCGAAATAACTATATTTTCTGATTACCATCTTGCGTACCTTTTTTTTACGAAAAACTTTTTTTTAAACTCCCAATAAAAGAAAATATTGGAAAAAATGTATTTTGGAATTATTTCACCATTTTCTATTTATTTTTTACACATTTATTTAATCTCAAATTTGTGTAATGCTCAGACGTAAAAAACTTGCAATCTCAACTATCTATTTCACGATTCACATTCGCCAAAATATAAATTATTTATGAAATACCAGTCGAATATCGATTATTCGAAAATATTGTGTTAGCCCACGTTCAATATGCAAAATAATTATATTTTTCGGAACGATTAACAAAACTGATATAATAGTCTTTTAGTGGGTAGTCTCTCGTTTCCGAAACGCTATAATTCAAATCCATTACTTGTTTTACTGAAGAAATTTTCGTAAAAAACTATGCAATACTCATTTTCGCGAATTTTTCAAGTCTTTTGTTACATTAATTCTGTTGTGTCAGTTACAGTTGACATACCCATTTCGCACTTGCACCATCGTAATCTTGACATTCTGACGATTCGATTTCACTACTTATAAGTCAAAAAATATTGATTCAAACTAAAGTAATGAGTCAAGAAAAAACTAGGTAATATATTACCCAGGGTTACCCTAATAAGATTTGGAAAAATGGTCGCCCAGAGCGGTTTGGAAGCGAGAATTTGTGGTTGTCACGGAATTATCACGGACTATCCTGGGAAGGTAGCGATTTACCTTTTAAGAAGCTTAAAGTCACCATCGAATGCGTATCGCTGCGTGATGTTCCAACAGTTTACGTAAAATGATTGGAGAGGAAAATTTTGCCGCAGAAAATTCTGGGTGAAAAAGTTGAAGTCGATGATTTGATGCTTTTGGGTTGTCCGGAATTGCAGAAATTGAATGACATGTCAGATACTAATTGAAACTGTGCGCATCATGCTTCATTACGGCCAAATTATGCAGCTCAAAACGTATTAGTGGATAAGCAAGGCCGGTTCTACACGCAGATTCCGGTTACCGACACTTACCGACCGAGCCGACCAGTCCGCCTATACATTCTCCCCAGACTCGAACCCTTTTCCGCTCCGCGTAGCCCAGACGCAAACCCTTTCCGCGATGACATCACAGTCTGCCGTACCGAAGGTCAAAACCGTGCAACCTTACCGACTGTTGTATCCATCGAGGGTCGAAATCGTGCTGTTTTACCGACAATTTTACCGACCGCAGGTCTGTAGTGCTCGCCTGTCCCACGATAGGACTGCTGATGCGTAACATGAACCACTCCGAATTCCTTTCCCACGGTAGGACTGCTGACGTGTAACGTCAACCACCTCACATTCCCTTCCCACGTTATCAACCACGTGACATTCCAAAATTAATGGTTCCGAGAATCGTGTTTCACTTATTCGGATGTCGGTTTGATATCAACCACCTCACATTCCTTTCCCACCTTATCAACCACGTGACATTCCAAAATTGATGGTTCCGAGGATTGTTTTTCACTTACTCGGATGTCGGTTTGATATCCAAGGTCGACCGATAGTCGCGGTACATTCAAAGCCATGGATCTGCGGACAAAAATAAGAACCCGCTAGATCTATTAAAAAAAATCCAGGAAATTGCTCTTTGAGATGGTGCCGACAATGCACTTAAACCAATCTGGGGGAGTGGTCCCCGTAAAAATTCCTCGCACAATATGCGTTTGTCCAATGGAAAAATTGTAGTGGGGGTGGGTGGTATATAAAGCGTACGTCTATCGTGATCGTCACTCTGTTCTCATCGTATTCTCATTGTGAACTGTTCTCACTCGTGAAATAACCTCGAAACGCGATGGATCTAGCAAAAGTTAACCACGTCAGCCGCCTGGAGAATCTGCCAACCAAGAAGATGTCGGAACTCGAAATTGGGGGAGTGTATGACGTCATCGGGTTACGACTGGTCAAAACAAAATTCGGGGTACGTGTTCTGGCGACAATCGATGGAGAATACAACGTCTTCTTACCACCGAGAATCGCAAGAGTTCTACAAGAAGATTCCAGTCAGCTGACTGAAATGTGTAGCATGGCCGGGGAAAATCGTCTGCAAATGAAATACCTTGGTGGAGAATTCAACAAGTTCGAATTTTCATGCAGTTATGCGCCTTAAATGAACTATGCGATCCCCCTCTACTTCCACAAAATTCATCCACGGTTCAAACAATGTTCTGTGTAAGTCTTACGTTTAATAAACAAAAAGATTGAAATTATGAATATTTTTTCATTGTATACCTTTAATCCTACGTACTATTTGTATCTAGAATTAAGTCTCAAGATCTAAGAAAATGTCCGAACACCACTAAACAACGACGGAGGGTTTCGAGCTGCGTCATGTGAACTCTACGATGAGTATTTGGACGGGTTCAGACCGGAGTGCAAGGTCGGCCGATAGCCGCGGTCAGAGCCTGCGGTGTTGGGTTACTATCGCTCTAGGAATGCAAAACTCGGTTTGAGTACAGCTCGGTCAAGGATGGAGAGCAAGGTCGAATCTTACATAAGCTTCTGAAAAAAATTCTCTCTCTTAAGAGCTAAGGTGAAGGTATAAAATTATTTCATGAATATTCTTTAAAAGTTTTATTGAGTACAATTTTTAGAGTACGGTTGACAATTACTTTACAAAAAATAGTACAATAATTCTATTCAACAGTGTCATGACCAGGGTGATATATTCGCCAGGAATGCGGGACCGTTCTTGTAGACGCTTCTGCGCAGTAACACAAATCGTACGACCTCGCCATCCGGACAGTACGATGATTTTGTAGCCAATTCTGAAGTATGCAAACGTTTCGTGCTGCACAGATTGCGTTGGGTATTGTGTGAAGGTCGCATCTCAGAGCTGAAGTTTTTTGCAGGGTTTCAAGCGACGGGCAGTCAAAGTCCAACATATCGATGATTTGAACTTTCGGAACGATTTTGAGCAACCAATCTCGTTTTTCTTCTCCTTTTACGTACACGGTTTGAGCTTTGCACAGCCTGTCTTGAATGGTCCGCTCAACTTCCTCAAAAGGTATGGTTCCACAGCTCCAACGTAAGCCGTGAAAATCGCGTTCTGACCAAGAATTTTGGCTTTTATATTTGACGTCCAGTAAATTCCATTTGTAAGGTGGTTTGAAGAAAAACACTGAAAGAGATGCTTCCGAGTAGATTGAAATTACAGCCAATTCTTTTAACGTGAAGGTGTTGTTGAGAGGTCTACGAAAGCCTTGTATGTCAACGATGAGCTCCATCTTTGAACTGTGCGAGATGGTGGAAACGGGTCAGCTTTTATACCAACTTTTTCACCCCACCACTGAGCGGGTTGTATTCGACAATACGATCGTGAACGATCAAGCAGTACGCTGATGTTTCAGCGGGAAAGTTGGTTCTAGCTTCAAATTCAAGACGGATGTCGACGGGTCCGTACTTCAAAGATTCGTTTTGTTTCGAACAGTCGATAACGAATAAGGGGACGTCTCGAAGGAATTCACTCTTTGTCAGCAACGGCTCGGGGTTCTTGTCGTAGTAGGTAGCTTGGAAGTTTGCGTACATCTCGTACAGGAGCGCGTAGAGATTACGACTCATGTTGAGGTTCAGGTTACCGTACGGATAAGATTGAGAGTTTAAGAATAGCTTGACGTCCGTGATATTGCAATGATCGAAATGACTTGCGTTCTTGCCGGTCTTGTTCTTTCTACTTGTTTGGAAACTCAAAATGACGTACCGAGGTTTTTCAAGCTGAGTGGAAGTTTTCACAGTCCAAACGTGTTTCGATGTTGTGGGAAGTAAGGGATATTCGTACAATTCCCAACTGCGGAAGCTCATCGAAACAGGCGGATCTCTCTGAATGAAATTTAGTAGATCAACTTTTTTCTGATCCGCGAGTTTCAAATACGGTATTAACCATTCCACTGCATTGATCGTGATTTTGAATTCCTCCTCTTGAGTCTGCATGATTGCGTTGACGTCAGTTTTTGATCTCGTCAAAATTAACTCATGTTTAGCGTTGACAACGATCTTGCGGTAGTCTTCGGCGAAACCCAATATCATGCTGAGCGGTATCAGTACGTCAAAGTTACCATCGGCATCGGTTAATTTTTTCTTCTCTTCCACATCGAGCCATCCAGCGTTCTCCATCAGCCAAGTCTGACCAGGGTGCAGGGAAGCGTAACCCTTCATGAGACTTGTCAAGCCAACGTTCTTGCTTCTATCAACCTCAACTGCGTTAATTTCGTAGCGAATTTCTTCAAACAGATGACAGATGGCGTTGTTTACGAGCTGTGTGTTCACAGTAGCTGTACCATCAGGTTTGAGGAGTCGTCCGTGGATATGTACCGAACTTTTGCTGGGTAATATGCATAAATCCTGATGCTGAACGGTGATTCGAATTTCATCGCTGTTGTTGAAAGTTGACGAGGCGTAAGGTTTGTGAGCGTGAATCTCGTAATGCGCAACGGATTCGTCAAAGACGACTGGCGTTTAAATGCTCAAGATTTCCTCCTCCATGGCACGTAGCAGATGATAAAAAAGCAAAATCGGATTTTTATTTGTCGGAAATTCCTCTTCCAAAAGGTGTCAGTTTCAGACCCAGAGCTATCAGGAACTCCACGTTTCGAGGTGTTAGCGGTTCGGGAATCGAGCGACGACTGACTTGATCGGGGCATGTCGACTTACTGATATACCTACTCTTTGACAGTCTGTTATATACAATTTCCATCCTTTATTGCGATTTGATGTGTAGTCTCACAGTGATAACTTCTCCACGAAAATTAACCAGGTCTCCGTCTTGATCCACTCACCGGAGCTGAACGTGATCTATGGTCTTGACGGTGATCGGAAGGTAAATGACGTGCGACGGTACTTTCACGATCTTATATCCTGGTGGGACGGTCGGGAAAAACTCGTGAATAGTGTGTACTTTGTGTCCATTGACGTAGGCACCCGTTGTAATGCTACACTCGACTCGCAAAGCGTTGACCTTGGGTATAGTTACAGGCACGTCCGATTCGTGAGTCTTGTCAACCTCCAGTACACGTGGTGTAAATCCCAAAAGTTGAGCAATGGAATCATTCGGCTCAAAGTTAATCGTGTGGTTGCATGTGATTTCGCTGCGTAATGTATCATTGTTGGGTTTGATGGCGAGCCTGATATCTGTATTTCTTAGCACGTTTTGAAGATACTTCTCTATGTCCTCGATCTCGTAGCTGCCGGTAGGTATGGTGATCACTTTGTCAGCTACGTAAATTTTATTGTGACCGACATCAACGTTGGGAATCGAATTAAAGGTTAACAATTCTACCAAGCCAAGAGCATAACTTTTATCACGAGCAAGTTCGATCGGTGGGAAATATTGTGCCTTGAGTATCGAAGAGGTTCCCGAAATCGTTAACGTTAACGAATCATCCATGACTGCGAGTGGTAGACTGACTTTGACGAATCACGCACCATGTTTATATAGCTCACCACTTAGAAATTTCAGACACAAGTGTCCGCATTCAAATGTATCGTAATCCTGGTACCTCTCATGATTGTATTTGACGCTACCAACGCCAAGGTATTTTATGAGGTCCGAGGGTGGTTGAAGGTTGCCGAAACTGTCAAAGTAATCGATATTATTGTCGCGTTTCTTGTACGCAACCCAGTGTGTTCCCGGACCGTCTTTGTCGTCAAGGTTGATTATAGCTGACTCGTTTTTTCGTGGACCGTTTCGGGCATTTCGTTTCGCATGAAAACACCGCGGAAATGCGGAACCCTCAAGATTTTTGCATATTTCAACAAGTCCCAATCAGTCAACGCTCGACGTGGTAGCGTCGCATCTAGTTTTTTGAAAGATGGAGACCAGGACCTGTTTTGTACGGTTTCATGTAAAGCCCTTTGCCCAACGCGATAGCTTCCATAGTTTTGTTGTGTCGTTTGCTTTCCTCAAATTCTCGTTTAGCCGCGCTTGCATCGTTCACAGCTTTTGCTATACCTGCCGCACCACCGGCTAACGCACCCGTAGCGCTAAGACCGGCAAAAATAGGAATCAGAAACGGTAGAAAACCACCGACTTTCGAAGGTACCGGTAGGACGCGAGGTGTTCGCACTTTACATTTACCACCCTCTTTTTTAACGGCGTTCTTAGCTCCCTTCAGCGCAGATTCGATAGCTACTTTTGCATCGTTGCTTAGAATCATGGAACGTTTTGCAGCATTTACAATTTTTCTCAAGGTCACATTTTTTGACTTTCGCATTCCCATTCCGAGTTTTGATTTTACTTTCATTCTATGAGCTACTGCCCAAGCGGCTGCCTTCTCACCCAAATTTGCGTCCTCTGCGAGAACCCGTTTCGAAGCTTTCTCAGCCAACACCCTATCAGCCTCGTTTCTAACCTCAAGGTTCTCACGATTTTTCGAATACGCTATATCGTGTTCCTTACACGCTGCATCGAGAGGGTTGATACCGGAATCGCCTCTCGCGAGTCTTTTCGTCAACTTCGTACCGGGACCGCAGTATTGGTAACCGGGAACATGCAACTCGATCGGAAGTTTGTTGATGATTCTATTCACCAGACCCTTGCCACGATGTTGCCGCCTGCTGCTGCTTCGTTTACCTCTGTACGCGATCATGTTCGTGCGTTGACTGAAGAAAAGTGCTTTAAAACGGGGTATTTATAGCAAATCCGATCAGTCATGTCCGAGATGCGATTTGAGAAACAACCTACCAAGCTTCCCGTGATGAATTTTGACAAACTTTCGGAGCAAAATGTCGAAAAGCACAAACGGCACGGTGAATTACTCCCGAACAGTGTACGTGCGATATTCTGTGGACCGTCGAATTGTGGTAAAACTAATGCGTTGCTCACACTTATAACCCATCCCAACGGACTCAGATTTGAAAATATCTACATCTACTCGAAATCTCTCAAATAACCTGAATACCGATTGTTGAAGCAATTGCTGGACCATGTCAAGAATACGGAGTATTTTGCGTTTACCGAGCGTGAGCAAGTGATTCCACCGGAAGAAGCACGGCCCAACTCAATAATCATATTTGACGATGTAGCGTGCGAGAAGCAGGACAATATTAGAGCCTACTTTTGCATAGGTAGACATCACGACGTTGACTGTTTCTATCTCTGTCAGACGTACGCGCGTATTCCCAAACATCTCGTGCGCGACAACGTAAACTTACTCGTGTTATTCAAACAAGACGATATGAACCTGAGACACGTATACTACGATCATGTGAACACCGATATGTCTTACACAGAGTTCAAAAGTGTGTGCTTTGCATGCTGGAACGGTGAGAAGTACGGGTTTCTGGTGATCGACAAAGACAGTGAGCTCAACGAAGGACGATACAGGAGGGGATTCGATTCTTTTGTTAGCCTGGAAAAGGAATAAAATCTAGCGTTTTCGAGCGAGAGACGCAGTAGCGCTGCAGACTCAGTTGCGTCAACATGCAGAGCTCTGAGATTTCCAAGCAAAAAGATGTCCTACATCAGATCGCTCAAGCAAGTGCTGCGATCCGTCGAAAACACAGATTGCTCAAGTCGGGCAGGGAATCTACGACTCAGAAATTGAGTGACGTTTTCAAACCAGTAGTGACTCCGTTGCAAGAACTGGTGAATGTTACAAAAGACACCAAACCTGTCAAACAAGAGGTGGAAGAAATTAAAGAAGAAATAAAGGAGATGAAGAATGAAACGAAAAATGGAACTGTCTCGGAAATGGACGATTCCTTTGCTTCGGCGGGGGATGGAACAGTCGTAGAAACACCGGTCGAGGACGAGTATTTTGCACTGATGAAAGATGCGAAGACAAAAGGCGAATTGGACAACGTGTACGGTGTACGCAACCTCTCAAACGGACTAATGATCGGTGATTCGTTGATATCTTTTGAGAGTGACTACGTTCGTATTGGCGACACGCGTTACCCGAAAACGAAGGGTTTGCTGGAACTTTTGTTCAAAAAGAAGCCCGACGGTTCTTCTGTGAGCGCCGGAGATCGGAAAAATTTTAAAAACATAATCCTCGCAACGAACGCGCATAAGAAGTATTACTCATCCGACGGGGCTGTTCGAAACGATAACAGTTACAAATTTAGAAATGTCATTGCTGAATTAATGGATTATTCTCCGTCACCTCGTCGAAAGGGTAAAGGTCTACTTCCGCAAGCTATGATCACTCGACAAGGTGTTGAAACGGAATACGTCTTCTGGGATGATCCAAACGAGTTGGTGGAGCGTCTCCGTTTACTCCTGGCATCTCAGGCAGCGGGAAATCCGAGTCACAATAACGAAATAATCTCCATTATCGAAGAGCTACGCGAAGCAGGAATCATTTATTAAGCAGCTCCCGTCATTTTTGCATTCATTACCGAGATGAGCGTCGACGTGTTTGGACGTCAGCTGAATAAAAACACGACCGCGAGCACTCGCGGTCCTCCGGGTGTCGGGTTTCGAATAACAGCGGACGGGGATTACGATATACGGAACAAGAGACTGTGCAACGTCGCAGATCCCGCAGAGCCGAACAATGCTGTAACTTTAAAAACCTTGAGACAAAAATTCAGCGTGCTGCAAAAACGAATCGACAACCTCGATTAAATGATCAAAGCTTTGGAGATCACCACGGAGAAAGCCTTGGATACCTTTTACACAGACTTTAAAACAGGCAGAGACTTGTCGATTCGAAACGTGGAAATCATTTCCAAATTGGACACCAGACTAAAAGCGTTGGAATATGAACGAGGAAAAGCAAGCACTGGTGACGGAACTGCATAAGCCTGCACGCCGGAATTACCCGCGTCGACGTGTAGACGTGCGCGGCATCGACGAGACCTGGCAGGCGGATCTTGTTGATATGACGTCGTACGCTGGACAAAACAAAGGCTACAAGTACATGCTCACAGTCATTGATGTCTTTTCAAAGTATGCGCGGGCTGTACCGATAAAGAGCAAGTCTGGAGATGATGTTACGAAGGCAATGGAATCTGTGCTTGTCCAAGGACGGGTACCAAAAAATTTACACGTTGACAGAGGAACGGAATTTTACAACTGGAAATTCGAATCGCTTATGACACGCTACGGAATCAAACTTTACTCCACGTACAGTAATTTGAAGGCTTCGATCTGTGAACGTTTCAATCGCACGCTGAAAGGTAAAATGTGGACACGGTTCAGCATGCAAGGAAGCTACAAGTGGCTCGATATCTTATCCGATTTGGTTTCGGCTTACAACAACGTCAAACACCGAACCATAAGAATGAAACCGTCGGATGTCACCGTTGCAAACGAGAGGCTGTTATTACGTCAGGCGTACGGAGGGCTTCGAGCGATACCTACCGTATCGGCAAAGTTCAAATCCGGCGACAAAGTTCGAATCAGCAAATTCAAAAATGTCTTCGAGAAAGGTTACACTCCCAATTGGACGACTGAAATATTCACGATAAGTCGAGTGGAAAATACTCATCCTGTGACGTACAAGCTCAAAGACTACCGAGATCAACCCATCGCTGGTGGTTTCTACGAACAAGAGCTCCTCAAGGTTAAGCATCCGGATATCTATCTGGTGGAGAAGGTGCTCAAGAAGCGTGGAAGAAAAATATACGTTAAATGGTTAGGTTTTGACAATACACACAACAGTTGGATAAACGAATCGGACATGTAACATTTTGATAAATGAATTTTTTGTAAAAACGTATGTCCCTCTTTATTTTATATCCGATACACACAACAAGTATGCGTCTTTTTTAGACAATCGACAGACATGGTACAGTTATAAAGCTAAGGTGTAGGCTTGTAGCCCCACGGAAGCGTGTTGGTTGTATTTTGAAACACGATCCGCTTGTCGTCATTCCAGCTCAGTGCTACTTTCTGCTGTTCTACGGTGTATACCTCGTGCTTTCGACTCATGATCAAATGCTGATTTGTAGACAAATTTTCACGGTTCAGAACGCATTCCAAATAATCGTTGAAGGTTATTTTTGTTAACGCTGATCCTTTGACTCCTTTAGCACGTTTACTGTCTGTCTCATCTCCCATGACTCGGAATGCGTACAGTTTAGCTCGTAACCCTACAAATTCGAGCATGATTTTGCCGTTGTTCTCGTCTTTCATCAAACCGAGAACTTTTTTGTTTGCTCGAGGCATTCCATAAGCGTTGTCGAGCGGATAATCAGACGTATCGAACTTGTGCAAGTCCTCCTTTATATGTTCGTATATATCGGGGACGGTAAAATTGTAAATCAAACTGTCTGTATCTGTGTACATCAATTTTGCCAAGTTGCCGAATTTCTGCTTAATGTAATTATAATGAAAATCGTAGATGTATGTTTTAGCTAGATCCATAATGGAGAAACCTGCATACAATGGTTTATTCAACTGAACTTTCGTCTTATTCATTTCGACGATAACCATCTCTTTGTCGAACACGGTGCAGCTGTGAAAATTAGGCCTGGCTATGGTAGCTCTCGCACCGTACCGTCCATCCCATTCGGTGATCAATCGAACATCTCTGAACTTTCGCACGTTTTCCATAGTTTTGCCAAAAACTGCGTTGTTCATTAGCTTGTAAAAATTTTTCTCAAATTCGTTGTCAGATTTTTTTCGCAAATCGGTATTTAAATCCATATATTTTTTCAGCCACGGAGTTTGCTTGAATTTGAGAACTCTATGAATTTTGAGTAATTTTAAACCTAATTGTAAGCATTGTTTTAAAACGCGGTAGTGAACAACGTAGTTTTTCTTGGAAAATAGCGTGGGCGTCAATTTTGGCTGTTTATTGGTCGAAATCGGAGGTACGTAGTGCTCCGGACACAATGGTAAATCCTTATGAGTTTCATGCAGTTCCGCAGGATATTTCAAATCTACCTCCAGCACGTAACCAAACTCTGCATCGTCCGAGATGGTAAGAACGTCGCATTGTCTGAAGTCTGATACCCATTTGAAGGAACTGTATGGCAGAGCAAAGCTCATAGCTGCACCGTACAAATTATTAACGTCAAAGTACATGAGATAAGATTCTTCGACCTCAGGATCGAATTTCTCTCCCATGTACCTGTTGTTGGCCTTTGCATATCTGTTCGAACACTGTGATACACCACCACGAATACCTTTTTCGATAAACATAACCATGTCTATGTCGGTGAGAAGCTCGAGTTCGATGCCTGTACATTTTAACATTGCATCAAACGACAGACCGGGCGCTGTGTAGTAATGTAACGGATCCAGTTTGTACGTCGTCCAACAGCTCCGTCGAAAATTTTGAAAAACGTCAGCCAGTAAAAACACGTCCGTCTGTGAATACAAGTCCGAATACTCTCCCAAAGTTTGGACGTTAAAAGTTTGCCATACGTCGCACGCATGCGCGTAATCGTCGTCTGATATATTCCGGTCGTTCAATTTTGAATAAAACTGTTCTTTGGCTGGTAAATGTTTCTCCTCGAGCTTCTCCCAACTGTCTATGTATTCGTACGGGAAGACACCTTGCCTAGTCAATAACCGAAATTTGTTCAAGCTACTGCAGAATTTACGTGTTATTGTTTTTCGACAATCGTCCAGATACGATGATAATTTATCGAGGCTGCTAGGCATGAAACGGTACGAATCTATGAAACGGAACGTTACATCCGTTCCCTTAACGAATTTAGTGAAGGAAATGTACTTTTCTTTGTTGACAGGTAATAGTTTAACAGTACCTTCGAATGACGTACCCAGGGCTTTGATCAGAAAATGCGAATCGTAACCCGAAAGATTGTGGAATATCACTGGGATGGTGTGCGAATTTTGGTAATTTAGATTACAGCTGCGGTGAGCAGCACCACGGTACTTTCCTGTGAAATGACAGTGATCCCGATGTTTCACGTCTGCGAGCGTAAACGGTTTTTCACAAATATGACAGACCGCCGACAAATCAAATTCGTTGATCTGATTGAAATTTAGTGGTTCCATCGGTACAACAGTCTTGTAATATCCCTCTAACGAAAGTGCCAATTCCTTTAACTCGTTCACAAACCATTAGATGCAAGTTTCTCCACGATTAATTTTGAAATTTTGAAAGCGAATCGTCAAACGCGCAATGCAGATAGTAAGCTATACTATACGGAAGATGCTTCTGATAAATTGTTCTATTTTCCCCAAAACTTTCATGTGTGGGTTGCAGTAAACATTCGAGATCCGCGTAAATGCAGAATGGAACGGTTCCTTTGTGCTTGAAATTTTTGAATTTCAGTATTTTTTCCTCATCTGTAGGTAGAATAACTTTGGTTTTGTTCAAATTCATGCAATCAGCTCGGTGCTTCAACAAACATCTTTCGAAATTGAAATGAGACAGACACCTATCGCACAACCACGTCTGATGTGAGCGTTTGGAAATTTGGGAACTTGTCAATCGAGACAGATTTCGAATACAAGTGAAATGAAAGATTCTATTTTTTTCATAATTTACCATTTCATCATCATCGTCATCGTCAGTGGTTTCAGTTTCTATCGCCAAAAGATGAATTGTAGGTTTATCAGACTTATTCTGACTCAGGTGAATCGGTACTATTTCACTTTTTTTCCGATCACCTTGGTCTATACCGTAGACGTTAATTGAAAGTTTGTTGAGTTTCTCAAATTTTGAAATGGTGTTTTTGTCCAGAGACATAGGAAACGTTATACCATCATACCGTAGCACTGAGCTGAAATGTGGTTACGAAGTAATTTTACTGGGATTGTTGTTGTCGGCTGGGAACAGAGCTGCGGTGACCGACCAGAGGAAGCAATACGAGTCGCTGTTACGGATGTTGACGACAGCCTTCTTATCTTGAATATCTTTGGGTAGTGGTGTGTATGTGAAGACACCGCCTCGTAGTGGCACGTACTTGTTGATATTCACAGTCAAATTGATTATTTCGGTCAGCGACCAGCCCGAATCCTTTTCCTGGAAATCTTCCACCTTTTTCAACAAACGCTCCGTCGCGTTTTCGATGAACCATTCGCTGATATCCGTTGTCTGGAGGATGATTTCATTTCTCGTATTAAAAAATTTGATCTCTTCCACCGTGCGATCAACTTTTCTGAGTTCAAATTTACAAGCCAGGATAACGTTGGCTTTCAAGCTCCCGTCTTTCTTCAGAGCGTTTTTCAGTCTCGTCACAGCTAGTACCTTTGCGTCTTCTAGAAATCTCTCCACATCTTTATGCTTCAAATTGACGATGGATCCAGTTCGAATTCTACTCTCGAAAGCTGATTCCAAATCTTCCCACCGTACTCGATCGCTTCTTCGTCGGCTTCGTAATCCGTCACCCACTTTCTGCAATTGTTGAAATTTGACTGTCAACGATTTCAGAATTCCAATTGTAGTCAAAATTCTTGTCTTCTCCCCGATCGTTGAGGCGTTGTTGCGTAAGATTTTGTTCAAAAGCCTGATATTTTGGGTTCCGAGTCGAATCCATTTTGCAATTTCTGCCGGCGACGATTTTTCCGATAAAATCTTGAACGCCGATTCCATAATATCGATCAATCTCAAACACTTCGCGGATTCCATCTTGAGCTCTTTTCTCACGTATGCTTGACAGGTTGTGACGTAATGATCGTTTGCAGTGATGAGCGTCCTTTTTATAGGGCAGCTGTACGGATGCGCGCGCACCTTTTGGCATTCTAAGAGCGATAGTAACCCGACACCGCAGGCTCTGACCGCGACTATCGGTCGACCTTGGATATCAAACCGAGTAAGTGAAAAACAATTCAGCAGTCCTACCGTGGGAAAGGAATTCGGAGTGGTTCATGTTACACATCAGCAAATTCTCGGAACCATTAATTTTGGAATGTCACGTGGTTGATAAGGTGGGTAGACAAAACAATGCGTTCGACAAGTTTCGACGGCGAGCGGTATGCGGTCAAAGGATTTCGGTGCGACGTTGGGACAAACAATTTTCGGAACCATTAATTTTGGAATGTCACGTGGTTGATAAGGTGGGAAAGGAATGTGAGGTGGTTGACGTTACACGTCAGCAGTCCTACCGTGGGAAAGGAATTCGGAGTGGTTCATGTTACACATCAGCAGTCCTATCGTGGGACAGGCGAGCACTACAGACCTTCGGTCAGTAAGATTGTCAGTAAAACAGCACGATTTTGACCCTCGATCGATACAACTGTCGGTAAGATTGTAGGTAAAACAGCACGATTTTGACCCTCGATGGATACAACTGTCGGTAAGGTTGCACGGTTTCGACCTTCGGTACGGCAGACTGTGACGTCATCGCGGAAAAGGGTTTGAGTCGGAGCTGCGCGGAGCGGAGAAGGGTTTGAGTTTGAGCTGCGCGGAGCGGCTTGTGGGCTGCTGGGAGCAGCTCGGTCGGTAAAGAAGGTGTTTGTACTCAGAACCGGCCTTGCATATCTACTCGTATTGTTACTGCGAAATTTTCTGCTGAAACAAAAGCCGATTGGTATCTACTCGAACATTTCTTCATTCCCATTGTCTAGAGCATGGTTACAATACCGTTGAGTAAGAAACATGTGAATACACTCATATAACAGCGTTACGAATTCTATGTACAACTGTTATCTTAGTTTTTTTTCAATAAAATATTTTTCATCAATATCACCCGTTGATTCAGAACCTCTGTACTACTAGTTAAGAATTTATTTTATAAACGTCCAGGTTTCAACGTCGCACCGAAATCCTTTGATCGCAGATCGCTGAACGCCAAGTCGAAACACGTCGAACGATTCCAAGAATTGTTTGTCAGCCTCAAATCTGCGAATTCGTTCAGGGTCGTTGCATGAGCCTCCCAATGTCGTACCTCCCCCTCGAAACTTCTGGAAGCTCAACCTGACGCGTGCGAGGAGTCTCGATCGAACGTCCGAGGATTCACAGAGTACGCTCAAATGTCTGCAGATTTACGGAGTGCGCTTGGTAATGCTGTTACTCGATCCCACTTGATGAACATGGTAACAGAGAGAGCTTTTCATCTGGTAAGAGTTGGACGTAAGGTGACTGATAGCTAATTTCAAACACTTCTTACCGACGAAGAATGCACGAGGGATAAAAACTACGGCAATTTCGGAGATCTTTTACCGAAGATCATGGTCTGTTATTGAATCTTAGTGATCGGTCAATTATGTAAACGTATTTTTTGTTAACGTTTCGGCCCGGATATGGGCCCTCCTCAGAACGATTTATTTACTTAACTGTCAAGAACAACATAAATTTTTTATAATAAGAGTACAATCAGACATTAGATACTGTAGATGTAATACTCTTAGGGCTATTATATATTATTGGTTAGTGAGTACATTTTGATTAATTGAAAAAAAGATAGACTTAGAGTGTTATTTACCTTTTTTTTATAGTAAGCGGACTAAGATACAGTCGAATTCATAATTTACAATTTGTGGAGACAATGTTCTTTGAGTAACGGTAGTCATTGTCGCCTCCTCTGGTTGTTTAACGTGTAGGAGTTACAAGTTGGAAGTCATTAATTAAAAAGATTAAAAAACTATGTATCTTCACAGTCTATATGTCATTGTATTAAAAGGTTTTAAAGAAGGTCTTTTTAGCAGTAAAATTAGTTTGCACAATGTCCAAGAAGTGGAGCTGGGATCTTTATGACTATGTTCTCCATGTCTAACAAAAATTATTTTTGGTTGAACCGATTGGGTCAACTGGTGAATAACGACTGATGGGAGAAACAATTATAATCCAGAGTGAAGGTGAACCAAATATAAACAAATATACAGTAAAACAAAAAAATATTATGTGAAAAAATTATGTAGAAAAACTGTGCTATGAAGACAATAATTTTATGTGTCTAGTTAAGGTAAAACAATATGTGGTGTGTGGGCAGAGATTAGCGGTTTGTAAATATTACTTAAATGTTCAACATCTTGTCTAAGATTAACGGAATTGGTGTGTCCTACAATATTGCACATTTCTAGTAATAGTCTTTTATAATAATTAGGTTCTTCACAGAGGATGTTTGTATTGTCGTAGGTAAAAGTATGTTGTTTATTGGTCATATGTTTTGTTAGAGCAGTGTGACGTTCTTCAATCTCATGTACATTGCGTTGATGTTCTTTGATTCTGGTGTTTAGATGGCGGCCAGTTTGTCCGATATAAGCTTGGTTGCAATCATTGCAAGGTATTTTATACACAACATTGGATCGTTTGCCCTTGGGGATCCTATCTTTTCCCGTGTCAAAGACTATTTGTAAATCTTTTGAATTTTTTCCCACAAACTTGACATTATGTTTGGTAAATAGACGGTTCAATGACTCAAAGAGACCAGATACATATGGGATGGGAATAAATGTAGTAGCAAGTCTATTGTTGTCATCTGCGGGAGCAGAGTCAATATTATTGTCAAGTAAGTTGTTGATATGGGAGCGTCTCTTATTTATATGTTTGTGTAATAGGCCATGAGGATAATCATTCCATCTTAGTATATTATATATGAGTGATAGATTTTTTTCGTGGAATGCTGTACTTGAAAGTTTGATGGCTCGGTCAACGAGGTTAAAGATGGTGCCTATCTTGTAGGACATCGGGTGGTGGGAATTAAAATTCAAATATCTTTGAGACCAGGTTTTTTTGTGGAACCAATCTGTTTTGATATTATTGTTGTTGTGTATCAGCAATAAATCTAGGAAATTGATGGCGTTATTATCTTCTATTTCAATAGTGAATTGTAGTCGTGGATGATATCTGTTGAAAATATTCAGTGTGTAATCTATTTTTTCTTTAGGGACTGCAGTTAGAATATCGTCAACATATCGGAAATAGACGGGTATATCAAAATCTAGATTGCTAATGCATGACCTTTCTAAGTCTTCCATGACAAGATCTCACAGGATTGGAGAGAGAGGGGATCCCATGGGCAACCCGAATTGTTGTGCATACGTGTCATTGTTAAATTTGAAGATTTCCGAATCAAAACAAATTTTTAAAGCTTTATCTAGTTCACTAAGTGGAATTGGGATCTTTTCTTCTAGAGAAGCCCAACGGTTGTTTACTGCGTGCATAGCAAGGTCTGTCGGAACGTTGGTGAAAAGAGATATTACATCTAGCGATATTAGAGTATAGTTGTCTGGAATAATCAATGTTTTTATTGTTTCAACTAAAGTGAAGCTGTCTTTAACTCTGGAGGTGGGAGGTGTGATATTTGTGGTGAGCCATGAATTAATTAACTTGGATAAGGCATAAGTCGGGCTATTGACAAAGGAGACTATAATTTTTAATGGGACTTCATTGTGGATTTTAGGTAGCCCATATGCACGTGGGGGGGGACACTGTTGTAGGTAGAAATGCTTCTGTGTAAGTTTTTGTTTATTAATTTGGAGTTGAACCAATTGAACGTGAGTTTGTTCACCCTAGTTTGTAGGGAGTTGCAAAGGTCGTATCTAGCAATTCTGTAGGTGTTAGTATCCGAAAGCTGTTGCCGCATTTTGTTATTGTAAGAATCTCTATGCATGGCTACTGACGTATTGCCTTTATCCGCTTTTAAAAACATGATGTTCGGGTTGTTTTTTTTAAATACCATTGTATCACGAATTTTTTTGTCTGTAACTGAATTATTGTTGTTGTTTTTGGGGTACTTTGGGAAATTAAGAACTCTGTTAGTGAAATCTGATCTTACTTGGTTTCTTGAGTCAGTTGGAAAACTCGTTACTTTTGCTTCAAAATTGGAGATGAGGTTGAAGACAGGAAGATCACGATAATTATATGGACGTCCAAATTTATGACCAAGTTGTACTATTTCAGCAACATTTTCAGGAATAGGAGTGTCACTTAGATTTATTAACCAATTATTTTTTCCATTTGAAAGCAAAACTTTGTGGTTGTTAGAAGGTTTTTTTTGAGCAAGTAACATGGTGAATTTTTTGATATTACAATTTTTGATTACGATGAACTTATTGTTTAACATCCGATGTTGGGATTCAAAGAACTTTTTTCCTGAAGTACTCCCCAGTTTATGGTTGATTTGTTCTGTTAAGTTAATCAATATCTTTTCGGAATTGATAATATGTGTATGAACATCATTAATTTCTAAATTCAGTAGTGATATTTGGAAATTAGTTGCTAGTTGTTTAGCTTTGGTTTTAGATCTTGACAACTTAAAATTAATACTATCAAAGGTTGTCTTTGAGAAACTTAAATGTTTGGGCATTATTCCTTGTTTCGTACATCGAAGTAGAAAGATCCTGTGGTTCTTCATCCTCGACATTTTTTCAGCTATGCGGATCCAACGACGTAGATAGTCAGCTGTCACTTTCCCGTGTGAAAGCTCGATGTTGTGAATAAAGCCTATGTTCTCAGAAGTAATCCAATTTCAATATGATGGGTAGGAATTCTCGACCTCGTATTTAATCTGTTATTGAATCTTGGTGATCGGTCAATTATGTAAACGTATTTTGAACGCCCATGGGATCCCCTCTCTCTCCAATCCTGTCAGATCTTGTCATGGAAGACTTAGAAAGGTCATGCATTAGCAATCTAGATTTTGATATACCCGTCTATTTCCGATATGTTGACGATATTCTAACTGCAGTCCCTAAAGAAAAAATAGATTACACACTGAATATTTTCAACAGATATCATCCACGACTACAATTCACTATTGAAATAGAAGATAATAACGCCATCAATTTCCTAGATTTATTGCTGATACACAACAACAATAATATCAAAACAGATTGGTTCCACAAAAAAACCTGGTCTCAAAGATATTTGAATTTTAATTCCCACCACCCGATGTCCTACAAGATAGGCACCATCTTTAACCTCGTTGACCGAGCCATCAAACTTTCAAGTACAGCATTCCACGAAAAAAATCTATCACTCATATATAATATACTAAGATGGAATGATTATCCTCATGGCCTATTACACAAACATATAAATAAGAGACGCTCCCATATCAACAACTTACTTGACAATAATATTGACTCTGCTCCCGCAGATGACAACAATAGACTTGCTACTACATTTATTCCCATCCCATATGTATCTGGTCTCTTTGAGTCATTGAACCGTCTATTTACCAAACATAATGTCAAGTTTGTGGGAAAAAATTCAAAAGATTTACAAATAGTCTTTGACACGGGAAAAGATAGGATCCCCAAGGGCAAACGATCCAATGTTGTGTATAAAATACCTTGCAATGATTGCAACCAAGCTTATATCGGACAAACTGGCCGCCATCTAAACACCAGAATCAAAGAACATCAACGCAATGTACATGAGATTGAAGAACGTCACACTGCTCTAACAAAACATATGACCAATAAACAACATACTTTTACCTACGACAATACAAACATCCTCTGTGAAGAACCTAATTATTATAAAAGACTATTACTAGAAATGTGCAATATTGTAGGACACACCAATTCCGTTAATCTTAGACAAGATGTTGAACATTTAAGTAATATTTACAAACCGCTAATCTCTGCCCACACACCACATATTGTTTTACCTTAACTAGACACATAAAATTATTGTCTTCATAGCACAGTTTTTCTACATAATTTTTTCACATAATATTTTTTTGTTTTACTGTATATTTGTTTATATTTGGTTCACCTTCACTCTGGATTATAATTGTTTCTCCCATCAGTCGTTATTCACCAGTTGACCCAATCGGTTCAACCAAAAATAATTTTTGTTAGACATGGAGAACATAGTCATAAAGATCCCAGCTCCACTTCTTGGACATTGTGCAAACTAATTTTACTGCTAAAAAGACCTTCTTTAAAACCTTTTAATACAATGACATATAGACTGTGAAGATACATAGTTTTTTAATCTTTTTAATTAATGACTTCCAACTTGTAACTCCTACACGTTAAACAACCAGAGGAGGCGACAATGACTACCGTTACTCAAAGAACATTGTCTCCACAAATTGTAAATTATGAATTCGACTGTATCTTAGTCCGCTTACTATAAAAAAAAGGTAAATAACACTCTAAGTCTATCTTTTTTTCAATTAATCAAAATGTACTCACTAACCAATAATATATAATAGCCCTAAGAGTATTACATCTACAGTATCTAATGTCTGATTGTACTCTTATTATAAAAAATTTATGTTGTTCTTGACAGTTAAGTAAATAAATCGTTCTGAGGAGGGCCCATATCCGGGCCGAAACGTTAACAAAAAATACGTTTACATAATTGACCGATCACCAAGATTCAATAACAGATTAAATACGAGGTCGAGAATTCCTACCCATCGAAGATCATGGTCATTTGGGAGATTTTTTTAACGACGGTAGATAAGCAGAGCCTATTTTATCGTACGAGGGGTGCGGGGTAACCTTCAAGGATTTGCGTCTGGGGAAGCTTGCCGGTAAAGTAGGTGTTTGTATCCAGCATCCCCCTTGCTATACTACTGCCGGTTTTGAAAAGATCTGGAATGAAGAAGCCTGCACACAATGACTTAATGATTCTGACTTTCGTTTTACTTGATTCAACTATTATCGTATCTTTCTCAACAATCGTGCAACTATGGAAATTTGGTTTGGCAATAACAGCTCTAGCACCGTATCTTACATCCCATTCCGTGATGAGCCTGATATTTCTGTACTTCCTAACATTTTCTATTGTTTTGTCGAAATCTGCGGTATTCATTGGTTTAAAAAAGTTTTTTTTGAATTCGCTGATGGATTTTTTCCGTAAATCGGTATTCAAATTTATATAATTTTTGAGCAACGGTGTTTGCCGGAATTTAGGAACTTTGTGAATATTAACCAACCTTAAGCCTAATTGCAAACGTTGTTTCAAAACGCGATTATGAATAACATATTTTCGCTTGGAAAGTAGCCTGGTCGTTAATTTCGACAGTTTATTATTCGAAATCTAAGGTACGTAATGCTTCTGACACAGTGGTAAATCTTCATCTTCAAATCTTTAAGTACCAAGGTACGCTGTACATTTTCGTATTGACAGAATCACCCAAACTCATATGATATTTACAAACACGATAATAAGATGAGGATGGAGATAATAACGATGTTGTAACGATGCATGTTTGCGAAAAATCGTCACTTTGCACTCTTGAGAATGAACAATATTTAGTAAACCATGATGAATAACACATACTCCCACTTTGAAAAGCCAACTCCTACAAAAGTCATTCTATAATTGAGCAACAATACTTTTTTTTCTTGATGTTTTGTTATAATAACATTATTAACTCCAGCCTCATGTAATAAGCCAAAAAGTATTTCCTTTGTTTCAGCTTCATACGTAATAAAACCCTGTTTGTTTTTCGTTTTATGTTTCGCAGTCACCTGGCCCATTCTTATCCAACCGTTGATCTGTTAAACTGACTAACATTACGCTGCGGCATAACTAGGGCCTAATACAAAAGGACAGCTACTTGAAAATTGGCACTCTATGTATCAGTGACTCGAACTTCTGTCATTGACTTGTCAATTATTAACTCTATCTATCTATCCATCAGAAACAATAACCTTCTAGTAACAAGCATTAAGCGCTGACAACAATACTATTACTGAAAAACCACCTGTTAATATACGAAACAAACTACAGACTTTATAAACATATATAATTTTTGAACTACTGGTAAATTCGAAAAATTAACGACGGAGCCAGGAATCGAACCTGGTATCTAGCGATGCTTTACCGGAGCCTTACTCCACTAGACCACCTAGCCGCCCTGACTCTGATGTCGTTAATTCCTCTCATTACCAGTAAGTTCAAATTTGTTTTCTTGTGCTGTGATAGTATATGTGAATATAGAAAGTGTTCTTCCTCTTCGAGCACATTTGTAAGAATGTCTGAAAGTGTTTACATTTTGGTATCTTACGCTTCTTGGTGCGAAGCTCGTAAGACAGTCAATGACCGTCTAATATTGAAATGCGGATATGCATCATCAACATTAATATTAATCACGAGGTAATTTTCATTTTGTGAAACGTATATAATTTTTGAACTACTGGTAAATTCGAAAAATTAACGACGGAGCCAGGAATCGAACCTGGTATCTAGCGATGCTTTACCGGAGCCTTACTCCACTAGACCACCTAGCCGCCCTGACTCTGATGTCGTTAATTCCTCTCATTACCAGTAAGTTCAAATTTGTTTTCTTGTGCTGTGATAGTATATGTGAATATAGAAAGTGTTCTTCCTCTTCGAGCACATTTGTAAGAATGTCTGTAAGTGTTTACATTTTGGTATCTTACGCTTCTTGGTGCGAAGCTCGTAAGACAGTCAATGACCGTCTAATATTGAAATGCGGATATGCATCATCAACATTAATATTAATCACGAGGTAATTTTCATTTTGTGAAACGTATATAATTTTTGAACTACTGGTAAATTCGAAAAATTAACGACGGAGCCAGGAATCGAACCTGGTATCTAGCGATGCTTTACCGGAGCCTTACTCCACTAGACCACCTAGCCGCCCTGACTCTGATGTCGTTAATTCCTCTCATTACCAGTAAGTTCAAATTTGTTTTCTTGTGCTGTGATAGAATATGTGAATATAGAAAGTGTTCTTCCTCTTCGAGGACGACATCAGAGTCAGGGCGGCTAGGTGGTCTAGTGGAGTAAGGCTCCGGTAAAGCATCGCTAGATACCAGGTTCGATTCCTGGCTCCGTCGTTAATTTTTCGAATTTACCAGTAGTTCAAAAATTATATACGTTTCACAAAATGAAAATTACCTCGTGATTAATATTAATGTTGATGATGCATATCCGCATTTCAATATGAGACGGTCATTGACTGTCTTACGAGCTTCGCACCAAGAAGCGTAAGATACCAAAATGTAAACAGTTACAGACATTCTTACAAATGTGCTCGAAGAGGAAGAACACTTTCTATATTCACATATACTATCACAGCACAAGAAAACAAATTTGAACTTACTGGTAATGAGAGGAATTAACGACATCAGAGTCAGGGCGGCTAGGTGGTCTAGTGGAGTAAGGCTCCGGTAAAGCATCGCTGGATACCAGGTTCGATTCCTGGCTCCGTCGTTAATTTTTCGAATTCACCAGTAGTTCAAAAATTATATACGTTTCACAAAATGAAAATTACCTCGTGATTAATATTAATGTTGATGATGCATATCCGCATTTCAATATTAGACGGTCATTGACTGTCTTACGAGCTTCGCACCAAGAAGCGTAAGATACCAAAATGTAAACACTTACAGACATTCTTACAAATGTGCTCGAAGAGGAAGAACACTTTCTATATTCACATATACTATCACAGCACAAGAAAACAAATTTGAACTTACTGGTGATGAGAGGAATTAACGACATCAGAGTCAGGGCGGCTAGGTGGTCTAGTGGAGTAAGGCTCCGGTAAAGCATCGCTAGATACCAGGTTCGATTCCTGGCTCCGTCGTTAATTTTTCGAATTTACCAGTAGTTCAAAAATTATATACGTTTCACAAAATGAAAATTACCTCGTGATTAATATTAATGTTGATGATGCATATCCGCATTTCAATATTAGACGGTCATTGACTGTCTTACGAGCTTCGCACCAAGAAGCGTAAGATACCAAAATGTAAACACTTACAGACATTCTTACAAATGTGCTCGAAGAGGAAGAACACTTTCTATATTCACATATACTATCACAGCACAAGAAAACAAATTTGAACTTACTGGTAATGAGAGGAATTAACGACATCAGAGTCAAGGCGGCTAGGTGGTCTAGTGGAGTAAGGCTCCGGTAAAGCATCGCTAGATACCAGGTTCGATTCCTGGCTCCGTCGTTAATTTTTCGAATTTACCAGTAGTTCAAAAATTATATACGTTTCACAAAATGAAAATTACCTCGTGATTAATATTAATGTTGATGATGCATATCCGCATTTCAATATTAGACGGTTATTGACTGTCTTACGAGCTTCGCACCAAGAAGCGTAAGATACCAAAATGTAAACACTTACAGACATTCTTACAAATGTGCTCGAAGAGGAAGAACACTTTCTATATTCACATATACTATCACAGCACAAGAAAACAAATTTGAACTTACTGGTAATGAGAGGAATTAACGACATCAGAGTCAGGGCGGCTAGGTGGTCTAGTGGAGTAAGGCTCCGGTAAAGCATCGCTAGATACCAGGTTCGATTCCTGGCTCCGTCGTTAATTTTTCGAATTTACCAGTAGTTCAAAAATTATATACGTTTCACAAAATGAAAATTACCTCGTGATTAATATTAATGTTGATGATGCATATCCGCATTTCAATATTAGACGGTCATTGACTGTCTTACGAGCTTCGCACCAAGAAGCGTAAGATACCAAAATGTAAACACTTACAGACATTCTTACAAATGTGCTCGAAGAGGAAGAACACTTTCTATATTCACATATACTATCACAGCACAAGAAAACAAATTTGAACTTACTGGTAATGAGAGGAATTAACGACATCAGAGTCAGGGCGGCTAGGTGGTCTAGTGGAGTAAGGCTCTGGTAAAGCATCGCTAGATACCAGGTTCGATTCCTGGCTCCGTCGTTAATTTTTCGAATTTACCAGTAGTTCAAAAATTATATACGTTTCACAAAATGAAAATTACCTCGTGATTAATATTAATGTTGATGATGCATATCCGCATTTCAATATTAGACGGTCATTGACTGTCTTACGAGCTTCGCACCAAGAAGCGTAAGATACCAAAATGTAAACACTTACAGACATTCTTACAAATGTGCTCGAAGAGGAAGAACACTTTCTTTATTCATTTATAAACATATAATTGTAGTCAAATGCATGGCTCATCGAATGTTGTTTGTTTTGTATGTGTATTGTCTGTTGTTCTGACTGACATGTTCGTGACAGAAGTTTTGCTCAGTCATAACGAAAGCGAAAATTACGATGTGAATCAACTGGATCTTTTGAACGAAGAAGTTGAACCCCTATGAAATATGGTGAATGCCCCATTGAGAATTTGTGAATTTCTATGCGGATCGTGTGCCGTCTTTTGGAATCATATTTTTCAAGTATGTCTATCTGCTTTGAATGTTGCAGCACACAAGGCTGTAGCTAGCAGCATGAATTAGCATTCAAGATTCTAATGTTCATTCAAATAAGGTGGTGAAGTATGACGTTCAGAATGTGGTGAAATAATTAGAACTCCTAACTATTTTATAGCACCATGACGATAAAACTAAACTGCATTATTTTATTTCGAAAAAGTTAAACACGTTTGACTGCTTACTTCAGCTGCTACCCTAAGCTTCATTTGAAGTCATAGAGTTGAACTATAAAGTACCACAAAGTGACTATATTGTTATTAATCTATGCTCTCATATTTTTCTAAACTCTAAAATTGTTTCAGATATATGACGGTATCAAGTTGACTATTCTACCTTCTCTGGACCTCAATAGACATGTATCCAGTTGTATCAAAATTTTCAATTTAATCTTAACAGCACCTCAATGGACTTGAATAACTCTCAGATTCAGAAGTGAATCCTAAAATAAGACACGATGAATAGAAGTCAGTATTTCGTACAAACTATTGTTTGTCGATATTGACGTACATCACTCATCAATGACAATTATTTAATGCAATAAAATATTATAAAATAGCGTCTCCCAAATCTCAATGGAACAGAAATGTAATCTGCGGAGCCTGTTGATGTAAAATTGTACAAATAATTTGAGGGCAAAAGTGGGCGAATATTCCAATAGACTAACGTTAACATCAAGGTATTGTAAATGGCGTATTATATTATGCTAAAGATTTCGCGTTTCGACCAGAATACGTTGCTGGCTTTCAAGCAACTCAGCGCTACACGCTTCAATGTTTGGCACTTCACGCAGCACATTTCGACAACTAATATAACTTTACCAGCATGAATTCCATTTTCACTCAAGTAACGCTTATAATCAACGAAAATGGGCTCCAAACCCAATGCATTTCATCACCCACAATGTAAGCTCTATATTCTCATCAATTTCGTGTAACGTTAAAAACAATACTTTTGCTTACCTGTGCATGGTTCTATCAGGTACTGAACAAGCAGTAAAATGCTGCCCCGGACAAATAACTACCATCTGGAACTTTTAAATCACTTTCAGTTTAAGACATAAATTTTCCCCTATCCTGATAACACGAGGTTGGCATATAAAAATTGTAAAGAAATAACTTCGCATGTCTTGTTATACCGCGGGTCACCTCTTAATGTTTTGTAGATATAGAGAGATTATTTTGTACGAAAAAGTAAACGCATGATAGATGAGTCTCCATTTCATCTGCGTTAACAATCTGTCACCTTCGAAAAAAGGAATATTTTGGTGTCATGAAAAATATTTAATCACAATGGTATTAATCTACACAATCTTAGTGCAGTCCATATATATGTTGACTTACATTATTTACTTGCTCAGAACGGCGATTACAATTCTCGCAATGTTCTGAGCGTTTGCTCCAAATTTATGTTCGACCGGCAACATGATTACCAATCGGTATTCATGAACATTTCACGAATAATCAAGCGTCACAGTTGTTAACCGATCCGTTTGATTCGTTTATTCGAACGCGACACGGACCCGTAATCCATCGGTGATATCTCGAACAAATGTTTCACAAAACACAACATGAAATTGCATCTACTGCATCTTTTACTTTCGAATTTGCACGAATTCCCGAAATAACACATTATATCAAAGATCTTGCACCGTTGGTCTGAGCTTGCGACATGCATTATTAATTGATAAATTAGTGTTAAAAATTGAAGACTGCATAAAATAGGATTATTTACTGAAACTGACAAATGTTAGCTATACTTGTTGTGCTAGGCGGTTGAATAAAATGTTAAAAAAAAGAATTATTATTCACCTTGCAATGTATTCATTACTTGTTAGAAAATTGAGATACATTTTTGTGGTTACGGATTATGCCGTTCCGGCGCTGGATCAGCGAATTGAGGCTTGAAGGACCTCGGTCCGGCTACATCTAGGTAAGGTTGCCTGCAGTTTTCCTGATCCTGCATGCGAATGCAGGTCTTTCTATTGAACATCTCGACACAGTCTACAGACGCGTCATATGATCCGGTGCACTATACAAGTCTTCGAAAGATTACTGCCATATTATTAATATTTATGTACACGTGCGCAAATTGGATCAGCCGTATCACTATTTGCACTCTTATGATGGTCATAAGTCAAAACGTCCTTAACTACGTATGCTACATATCTGAACAGGTATGAAAGCGTGGTTCCCTTACAATTACTTTATTGTTTACTACGGTACAGCAGTATCATTCCCGCATACTCACAAAAAGTAACGAAATCTAGGCAAAAACATCTAAAATGTAAAGAAATCCGCCAAGTTATCGAAACCATATCACAATAAAAATTCAAGAACAACTTAGATATTGCCAGTCTCTGTCGTGAAATCAGGAAAGAACCCAAAGCCCTACGATCCCTCAGCACGTAGGTATACGTCGTGAAGTCGGACCTCGCTGTTTCGTGTAGTGATATGGAAACACCGTTCCATTCACCACGTACTTGGCGGGCACATTTTTGTTGAAAAGCAGTTATAAATCCCAAAGCAACAAGGAAATCATGGAGTTCAATCCATCGCATTAATTCGCGGAATATGACATAAGAATATAAACTGTACATGTTTTTACGGCGCGGGATAATATTTATTCAATCACGCCGAATACAAACTCGATGCTGTATGGAAACAGTATACTCGATTAAATGTTTGGCATAAGCAGCCAAAGCTTTAGTAAGTCCAATTCACTTGCCAATATCTTCTCCTTGCTAGCTAGCTGAAAAATATTTTAATTTTTATGAACCATGTTCAAAAATGCTTATGATAACGTGATAAAGGACAATCTAAGAATTGTATCGAGAGGAATTAATGGGTTCGCCGTGCGTAATGAGCACACGCCGTATGGAAGAAATCTCACAGGAAAGAATATGTGTGCAAAAAAGCGAATATATTTGGAATCGAAGACCTTATGTTAGAGTCTGGAGATTGACTATTATCATAGTAATATTCGCTGACTCCATGACGCAGCAATCTTATTTATTTGTGGACAAATGGTTAAACATTTGATGACTCAGATGACTGAATATTATATCGGCATCAGCCGTGTCAGGGTATATAAGGAGTGTGAACGTAACTTCGTTACAAAAAGTATACGTTTTCTGAAAATCGTTGCGTGCGAGTGTACGGGAGTGATGGGGTGCAGGCGCCGAAGCGCCAGCACGTATGTACACTCGTAAGCAACGGTTTTTGGACTGCAATCAACAACAAATGATTTTGAATAAGTGACTGAAGCGCACATATGCATTCCAAAATTGAAATTATACGATAATATTACTGTTCAAAGCTAACTAATCAATAGACTGAATCTCATGAAGTCCTCAATTCTATAAAATATGCAATTAAACTACAAGTGTACAAGACTCTGCGTGATGTTTCCAATGCTCCCCGCAAGATATCTACTTTGTTCCCCAGCCACTTTGTCAAACACCTATTTCTGCACGAGGCATTTTTTCAAATGCGAGAGAAGTTTCAAACAGCTATTCGAATTTGTACAAAAGGAGACACGCCCACCCTCCACCGAGCAAAAACCAACCAGCCAATGGTTTGTGGGGTGTACACCACGTGATGTGCAGGACAAAATGTAACGCGGCAACAGTATAAGCTGGGAAAATGTTCTCAAGAGCACGCTACCGGCTTTTTTATTGAACGATTTTTTTCTCGTCGCATATCCGACGCTAATATGGTTGGGGTATGCAGGCTTAGACCTGTTCGCCATAAAAAGTCATAAGCCCCAAAAACGGTATGTACACAAACGACCTGGTCAAGAATTGGCAAGACCAGATTTTTCTCCCCTCAAACGCCGCCCGCTAGCTGCTTTTTCGTTGACTGATTTTCCCATTGTTGAAAATATAAGTGAGAGAGGAGTAAATTGATATGTTTGCTCACACACCTCTCCCGTATAATCTATATCTGTCTCTTGTTGTTATCGCTCATAGAGCGAACGGTCATGTGATGTATACACACCGATACCTACACGCATACACTGCTGCGGGAAGCCGGGCAGTACTGTACAAGTGAAGGTTGTCTTCGCTCACAGTCGTATGATAGCCGTATATAAGTATGTATCCTATATTGAATATTCTTTCTACATATAATATAACTGAGTACTTTTACTTCCAAATATATGAAAATTCAACACCCATCACAAGCCCCATGCTGATTAGGGTTGGGGTGTGCAGGCTCAGACTTGTTTGTCATGCTGTCAGCGACAGCAGCAGTGGCAGCAGCAGCACACTGTGGTAATGGGCGCTAATATAGGCAATCCTGCAGGCGTACAGTGGGACGATGTTGATAGTGCTTTTGCCAGCCGGATCTGCACGGGGGTTGTCACAAATCTCAGGCATAAGAAGTTGTAGGCCTTTCTGGACGACTCGCAGCGGGTCATCGTTGAGCGATTGAGGCTGGTACTACGCTAGGGGGGAAATGTGAAGGTTAACCTCCCAATATCATGCTAATTTGAAAACACAAAGCACGACGGGATTGCGGAAGAAGTTGAAAGCTTCAACACCTCCAACACCTCGATCCTCCCCTCGAGCGATATAGACGATTAGTTTAGACACGCAAGGAACGATCTCTTTGTGAAGGTTGAAGATTTTGAACAACGCGATTCTGGGTGGAGCATGATCGAGATCCTCAATACTACTGTTAACATCAACCGGTATCAGCCTCTCGCTGCGGAGTTTTCGACATTCGTTGAGCTGCCCAAGGATATTCAGCGGAAGAGAGCGGTGGTAAACATGAAAAACGATGACGAAAGATGCCTTCTCTGGTCCATCAGTGCAGCCCTTCACCCAGTCAACACAAACACCGATAGGACTCACCACAATCATCGGTATATTTCCGAGTTGGACTGTACAGGTATCACATTCCCTGCTACTCTACAGGATGAGGAAAAATTTGAGAAATTGAATAATTTGCGAATCAATGTATACGGTGAAGAATCTCAAATTTTTACACGTCATGCAACATCGGAAAAAAGCGTAATCGTGCTAATTTATTTGAGTAAAAATTTGCATAACGTAAACATAAACACGATTCATCTTCTAATGGTTGGGAGTAATGACTGCCACGAAACTAATACGACTCGCGAGTTCACATCAAGATTCCACTTTGCTTGGATTAAAGATCTTTCCCGATTGGTGAGCAAACAATTGTCTGATAGTCAGCTATTTTTATGTGACAGATGTTTGCGTTACTTTACCGTGAAACACGCCTACGACAACCATCGATAAGATTGCATTATGTTAAATGAAGTACGTATGGAATTTTCCAAGTCTAAAGATTTGGCATTTTCAAATTTTCAAAACAAAGGTACCGTCCCATTTGTCGTTTACACCGACCTCGAATGCATATTAGAGTCTGTACCGGTTGATCAAATCCAAAATCACGTTTCAAACCATAAAACGTTTGAATTTCAAAACCATATCCCGCACAGTGTAGCGTACTATGTACATTGCCCGTACGATGAGACTTTATCGGAGTTCGACAGTAAACGCGGCGTTGATTGCATAGATGGGTTCATGCAGCAGCTTGAAGATTTATCGATTAAAGGAGAGTCACGCATCAAAAACATAATTCTGATGAAGTCTCTTACCCAAGTGCAACGCGATCGTTACATACGCGCAAAGAATTGTTATATTTGCGAACAGCCGTTTACTCCTGAGGAGAAAAAGTGTCACGGACACTGTCACTTTACGGGTAAATATCGTGGTCCTGCTCATAATCGGTGTGATTTGAATTTCACAGAGACGCATACGATTCCAATCGTTTTTCACGATTTGTCCGGTTACGATTCGCACTTTTTGATTAAATCCCTAGCGTCAACTTTTTCCGGTGAAATTACACTGCTGCCCATGAATAAGGAAAAATATATAACGTTCACAAAACGTGTTGATGGGACAGTGATGCACTTGAAATTCATCGATTCGTTTCGCTTTATGGCTAGCAGCATCGATAAACTTTCTTTATATTTGGATGATGCCGACAAACACATAACGCGTAAATTTTATAATAGTCCTACACAGTTTAGTTTGATGATCCGCAAAGGCGTTTTTCCCTATGAATACGTCGATTGTTGGAGGAAACTCGATGAAACGCGATTACCTGCAAAAAAGCATTTCTACTCACACCTATGTGATGCCAATATCTCAGACGCCGATTACGAGCACGCTAAAAATTTTTAGGGGGAATTTCATTTGGAGTCATCGGGGGGTTATTCAGATTTATATTTAAAGACTGATGTTCTTTTGCTTGCCGATATTTCTCAGAATTTCCGAGCCAGCTGCTTCACAACATACGATTTAAATCCGTTGTACTACTACACAGCGCCGAGACTTGCTTTTGACGCGATGCTCTAACATACTAGAGTAAATTTACAACTTTGAGACGACCCTGAAATGGTGTTATTTATCGAAAGGAGTATTCGAGGCGGTGTAGCACAATGTTCTAATCGACACGCTCGGGCCAATAACAAGTTCATGGGGAAAGATTTTGATCCTAGTAACGTGGAATTGTATCTCATGTATTTTGACGTAGACAATCTATACGGTGCGGCTATGAGTGCACATTTACCAATCGGTTCTTTCCAGTTGGAGCATAATCACATCGATATATCAACCCACCCGGACGATTCACCGACCCATTACATCCTGGAGGTGGATTTAGAATATCCTACAGAGCTTCACGAGGATCATAAAGATTTACCTCTATGCCCCGAGCATTTCAGTCCTCCGTTTGATGAAAACGCTGAACTCGTTACCACCCTTCACCCCAAAACAAAGTATATATTGCAATATAGAAATTAAAGGCAGTGTTTGAGTTTAGGATTGAAATTAATGAAAGTGCATAGAATTTTGAAGTTTGTACAATCTCCATGGCTCGAGCCTCACATTACTATCAACAACGACATGCGCAAGCAATCTAGGAACGAATTTGAGAAAAACTTTTATGAACTCATGAATAACGCGGTGGTTGGCAAGACTATGGAGAAGGTGCGAAATCACACAGATGTTAAATTACTCACAAAATGGGAGGGAAGAGGTAGTGCGAGACCGCTTATCACCCGAGCAAACTTTCACAGCTGCACCGTATTTGGCGCTGATATGGTTATCATTGAAATGAATCGTGTCTAAGTTCACTTCGCTAAGCCTAGATACATTGGCGCCGCAATCCTGGATCTATCCAAAATTATTCTCTACGATTTTCACTATAATCATATGAAAGCCAATTTTTTGAACAAACAAGCTAAATTGATGTACACCGAAACCGACAGCGTTATTTCTCAATTCAATGTGCCTTATATCTATGATATCATCAAACGTGATGTCGACGCAATGTTTGACACTTCTGACCGTCCTTCAGACAACGTGTGCGGTATTCCACTGAAAAACAAGAAACGCCTGGGTCTAATGAAGGATGAGAACAACGGAAAAATTCGGACCGAGTTCATCGGGTTACGAGCGAAACTGTACACATCTACCACCATGGGTGAGGACGAAACGAAACACATCAACGACATCAAAGTACGCAAATGTGCCAAGGGTGTCAAGAGTTCAACGTTGAACACATCTACGTTTGACGATTATAAGCGCTGTCTGTTAGCCTACAAAGAGTTGGCCCGTCCTTAATGCTTAATACATAGCAAGAAACATCAAGTTCGCATTGTCGTTCCAAAAAAATTGGCTCTGAGTTGGCAAGATCAAAAGCGGCAATTGATACCTGGGCAGACCGCCACCGTACCTTAGAGGTTTGTCGCCGCCCTCCAATAGCTATAGGATAGAACTGAGGGCGTAGAACCGTTGTAAATATTTGCGTTTGATGCCACTGACGATTCACCATCAGGCAGAAACGTTCCACCATTAATACGATATTGAACAGATTTGAAGTTTCAAATGTGAATTCATATACTTAACAATTATTTATTTATCATCAATATATTGAGCAATTATTCATATTTATTCGTTCACCACAGAAAAAAAGTTTTCAGAAAATGAAATGTGTAATAATCGTATGGAAAAATAGCAGATTATTATTATTATTATTGTAATTGTCATTGTCATTGTCATTGTCATTATTATTATTATCATTATTTGGCTGGTTCTCATAGTGTACGCGTTTTTCTTTGAGGTCGTAGTTTTTCTCAAGGTGTGTAAGTGGTTTGTGGTGAATGCAAATAAAACTGGTATCATCGTGATCGTGGAAATTTCCGGTTTATGCTGGTTATTGAAATATTGACTTCAAATTTTTGCTTATCGGAATAAACTTAGTTTCTTCTTGGTCTTTTGCGGCTAGGTTAGGTTAGCCGTGTAGTTTGCTTTGCGTCGGTTTGCAGAACGCTTTATTATCAAGAAGTGCCATCTATTGGTTCTGCTCAGAAGTTCTTATCAATATGACTAAGGTAACTTGTGCACTTTGCTATGAGTTCATCGACCTTTCCTCAAAGGGACCTACCACAGGGGTATCATGCAAGCATAGCTGTCGTACAGAATGTGTTGTTGTTGGACTGAGTGTTGAAAATGCGTGCGCTGCTCAAATTGAGCTACAAACAATGTGTCCAGTTTGTGACGTTACTGATAATAGAGTCGTCACATTATTAGAGTCAATTAACCAGAAGATGGATAGTTTTGGAAAACAGCTTACCAAAGTTGCTAACGAAGTTAAGTCACTTCGCGAGGACGTTACTAAGCTTACTGCTAATCAAACTGCTACTGATACTAAAGTTGAAACTATTTCTGCGCGGACTAATGTCTTCGAGAATCGCCTCGACGCCGTTTAATCGAATGCAGCTGAGTATAAGCTGTCAGCAGCTGATGAGGCTGTCCTTCTTCGTGCTGCTTGTGATCAGGTTGCTCATCAACTCGTCAGTGGGGTACCTGAGGTGGACGGTGAAGATGTCACGAAGCTGTCCACGTCTTTGATAGGAGTTCTTAATGCTGCGCTGGATAAAGATGAGCTTGTAGATGCCTTCAGGATCGGAAAAAGGCGCCGTGTTGCAGGATCACGTCGTAGCGGCCTTGTTGGGCCTCGCTCGGTCATCATGTCTTTAAAGAGCAAGGATACGTCCAAGAAACTAGTTGAAGCTAAAAAGGGTGAGCCGGATTCAAATGCGAAGCAGTTGGACCAATATCTGCCAGAAGCCAAGGTCTATGTTAATTTTCGTCAGCCAGCTCAGCTACATCAGCTCAGAGATCGTGTGTTAAGAGCGTTTTCTAATGTGGACCGTAAACATATTTGGTTCTCTGATTGAGCTGTTTTTTCTGAGAAAATCAATAGATGATCGGCCGGTAAAAATTCTATCTTCCACGGATTTGCAACAGCTTGCTATTCAACTATTTGGGTCTCTTCCAACGTCAATTGCTACTAATAACGATAACAATGGTGACCTTACGGTGGTAAACATCTGCTCACTTAATATTCAATCATTGATGGTGCATTTCTGCGAGTTTCAAGAGTTCTTCAGGGTAAACCCATACCATGCGATAGGAGTTGTCGAGACATGGTTTTGTGATGCGATATTGGACTGTCAAGCTGACTTACCGGGATTCACAATGCTGCGCATTGACCGTCATAGCAAGCGTGGAGGCGGAGTGGCTCTTTACGTGAGAAAGGAGCTCAATGCTCGCCTACTTAATTCATCAGCTGGAGCTGGAGAAGTTATATTGCCAGAGTATCTCATCCCAGAGGTACGGGGTTCGTCGCAATTTAAAATTCTGATTGCTATTGTTTATCGGCCGCCAAAAGCAGGCTATACAGTCTGGAGCACAATATCGTACGGTGCATAATTCCTAGATGCAGCATCAGGTGAGAATAGGAATTTCGACATTGCAATGTCAACCTGGTGCATTGAGATGCATTTGGCTCAGAATGCAGTTGAATTTTTTCACCACAAACGATGGTCGCCAGCCTCCTGGCACGCTTCTGGATAAGGTCTATGCATGAATCTGTGCAAAATAAGACTCTCAGGTGTTGCAGAAAGATAAGAAGATGAACGCTGCAGAGCTAACGAACACCTTGGCGCAAAACTTTGACTTCTAGTAACGTAACGTCGATCCTAAGGCTAGTGTCAACGTCAACAATCTACCATACCTGAGCCAGGCTCACCTGCTCTCGGACCTCTGTTACACACATTACTTTATCTTGAAACGTTCCTGACCTTTACTGAAATCATAACACGGTTTCCTTGTATGCGTGTGCGTGTGTGTGTTCATGTGTCGTACACGTACACAAGATTGACGCAGGTCATAACTGAACATGACATGAACAATGTCTTTGTTACGATCCGTCGCCATGCCGGCACTCAGCAATGATAGTGACGTTAGACATGCCTTTGCTTGAGGCAGCAAGTATGAACGTCCGATGTGTTCTCTGTATGCTGTAGTGTGAAGCGATGCTTGAGACACAATGTTATGTGATGTTGCACAAACATTATGAAACCTCCGTCATCTTGGTGAAAACCATAGTCACTTCTCTTATTCTGTGACCATAGCAGCCAAACTATTCCAAATACCTTATCTCGGGATATTACAATAACTACACGGGGTAGTTGCTATGTGATTTTGTAAATCCCGGTGGAATTATTCTTCTAGTCGGACGATAAGGTAAATGTAAAAATTTAGTTCCGTTGCAAAACGTGGATAACGGTAACCGTATCGCTCGGTATCAGCTCGGTCAGTGGTTTTCCAGTATGATATTAACGGGAATGTTGAAAAATTGAAAATATAATATCGTTCCGATGCGGAATGAAGATAACGATAGCTGTATCGCTCGGTATAAATGTTAGTGGTTGTTCATTATAATATTATTGAGAATTTCATGGAAGTTCAGAGCGTGTGCGATATGTGTGGTTTATAAATTAAAAAATAAGGAGAGGCAGTGGCACAGTGGTAATGGGCCCGGCTCCCACCCAGCGAGCCCGGGTTCGATTCCCGCCGACACCAATTGATTTTTCTAAGTGTCCCAAGCTGTACTCTCTGTGGTTCGGAACCCACGTTAAAAATGTAGGTCCATAGTGGATGATGGAAAACAGTGGAAATAAAGGAAAACAATAGAGGAAATAAAAGAACCATATAAAAACCCGAGAAGGGTATGCATGTAAAACTCCATTACTACTACTAAATTAAAAATAATGTCTACACGCGCGTTGCTATGTGCAACGGGCTTTCAGGCTTGCATTCTACAAAGTTGAGAAATCCGTTGCGAGCTCAACTTTTTGTATGTTGCGACGTGCTCTGTAACAGGCTGAAGCCACTGTTGATACGCCTGAGTAGAAATACATGATTTTTTCTTCAAAGATAGCGCACTCGTCGCAACTCGTTCCATTGGGTTACCGAGATCTCGATGCAGCCTTGGATAGTCACGTACGGTACGGTCTTATCGGTAGCTCGATGGTGCAGCCAAGCAAGCACGAAGCAGCGTGCAAGTTAATCTGCTTGTACGAAGTTTGAAAATTATATTATGCAATACTTCTTGGTATCATTGACATAGTATAAGCTGACGCGACACCGCGTCCAGTACGTATCCCAACTCACGAATCTACTTGGATGAGCTTAGGTCACGATCGGTCCGTTATCAGGCTGCATGTGCATTGAATGTGCGTCGGACCGACGTGTAAATGTAGGCGTTACGGTGCAACTTGTGCAACAGTTACTGCACTCTAATGGGTCCAGCGTAACGGCTAAGGAGTTGACATCGTTGCATGATAGATTTATGTCTCCTGATTCCAAAAGTATCACCTCCCCCGCTACCCCCGAGCCCTAACTTTGAAGTTACAGCCTGTAGTGCGCTCTTGTGTTGCACTGACTGTATCGATAACACGATGGTGCGGCCAAGACACGGAGCACCTGGCTGGCACACAAGGTTATCTTGTACGGAGTTCAAAAAAGTTAGCATGTCCAGACGTATGCACCTTGTAGTCCTCGATTACTGACCATATTAGGTACAAACTTTACTCCAGTTTAAAAACGAATAGATTACAAATCAACGTCAAGATTATAGGAAAACAATTGTAATCGGCATTACAGTTGATGTAGTTATGGTAAAATTAATCGTGGTTAGACCACAAGCAGGAAGGTTTGATTTTATTTTAAAATTAGCCTCCATTTACGTCAGTCAGTTAAAATTTTTCCTTTAAATATCCTGGTTTCGGTATCGCCAGGCCACTATATACAGGGTCAAAAAATTTCTCATTCCATACATATTAGTTCGAGAACCATCACAGACAGAAGACCTCGACATCAACGTTTATTCTCTATGTAAGTATCCAAAATTCAAATCAATTATATTATGCATTTTAATACTTCTGCACATTCCTTCCAGGGATGGAGCACCTCTTTAATAACTGAATTTCATATTTCGTTTCTTTCCATTTGCAGTTACTGGATTCCTGAATCGCACGTCGAGAAAAGCCTATAAAATATGGCGGAGGTGTTCGTAAGATGTGAGTATATCATTTCTTCAAACTCATATCAACGGTACGTCGACCAAGTTGTCGTGTGCGCCCTTCGGAACGTCTTGTAAGCTCCAACGAAATTAATGTTAATTTATCTATTTTCAGCCCACCAATCGCACTAAGTTAGAGAGGGACAAAACGACGGTCCACGAAGGGTTGACAACCGCGGGGATGGAATACTCCCTTTAATTATTTTATTTATCAGCTTATACATTGTATTCCTAGTGTGGACAATTTTTATGGTGAATAAAATATTACTGCCATACTTCTTGGTATCATTGACATGGAATAAGCTGACGCGACACTACGTCCAGTAAGCATCCCAACTCACGTATATACCTGTATGAGCTTAGGTCTAGATCGGTCCGCTAGCAGGCTGCATGTGCATTGAATGTGCATCGGACTGACGTGCAGATGTAGGCGTTACGCTGCAACTTGTGCAGCAGCTACTGCACACTGATAGGTCGAGCGAAACAGCTTAGGAGTCAACATCGATGCATAATAGAGTTGTGTCTTCTGATTTCAAAAATACCACCCCCCGCTACTCCAGAGCCCTAATTTTGAAGTTATAGCCCGTACGTTTTTGTGTAACTGACTGTATGTCCGTGTTTGAGAATGACTTTGCGCCTAAGATGGTTAGTTACAAATTGGTGTGTGTTCTTGGTGACTTCAATGCAGACCTTCCAGTCAATAACGACAAGGCGCTTAGGTTACGTGACTTTTTTGTCAGAACTGGCATGAGTATTGTTCCTCTTTAACACACTAATCACACTATGGATGCAGATACTTGGATTGACGTCTGTGCTGTCAGTCATCTGGCAGCTCATGACTCGTGGCGGCAGTCAGGTCAGCCTTTCCTGTCATCTCATGATCTGATTTACTTTTGGCTCAAGTATAATCATCCCAAATCTGAAAGGCGGTTGATAAAGTGTTTATCGTGGAAGGAAGCGGATTTTGCTGCAGCAACTGAGTTGGTTGCTGCAAGGTTGCATGAATCCGACGAGGATCAAGACAATTCGCTACAATCTGTTGACTCGCGACTAAGCAAGCTGAATAACTTGTTTAAGGACGTTGTAGATCAGTGTGTCCCCGTTCGTGAATTTATTCCTGAGCGAAGCTCAGATCCGTGGATTACGTGGGAGCTGCGTGAGGTCCGCAGACAGCGTGATAGGTACTATCGTCGGTTCAAAAGGAATGGTCATCGCCTTGCTTGGGAAGAATATGTTTCATTGCGTCGTGAAGCCCAGTCTCTTTGGAGAAAAAACCAAGCGAGTTACTTGCAAACAGTTTCCAATCGTGCGGGAAACACGAAGCAATTTTGGAGTGAAATGAACAGGCTCGGACTAACAGTGAAAGCTAGAAAATCGCGAGATGTGTTACGGTTTGGCATTGAAGAACTAAATGACTATTATGCTACTGTAGTTGATGGTAGGAAACATCCATCGCTTGACGAAGTAGTGGCTGGTTTGTCGAGACAAAGAGCAGGTGTGCTGTTTGACTTTGCTCGTGTTCGTGCTAGTAACATTATCGAGTGTGTCTCGGTTGGTACTTCGCGTGCAGAGGGAATTGATGGTCTCTCAACTCATATCCTGAAGACCTTTAAAGATTTGTTCGGGCCATTAATTGCTGATTTAGTGAATTTATCTTCAAACAGCGGGTACTATCCGACGCTATGGCGTTCGTCGCTTATCACACCGATACCTAAAACTCGTGGTCCGCAGTCTGTCGTAGAAATGCTTCCGATCTCAATACTTTGTGCAATGTCTAAGGTGTGTGAGCGTGTTGTGCTGGATCAAGTTGTTTGCTTTTTGAACGATTACAATGTCCTAGATTCGCGTCAAACCGGTTTCCGGCAAGGCATGGGTACGCAGACTGCTGTAGTTAAGGTTGTGGATGATGTGCGGTTTGGGATTGATAAACAGTTAGTCACTCTGGCGGTGTTTCTTGATCTAACCAAGGCATTTGATTTTGTTGATCATCTGCTTCTGTTGAGCAAACTCTATGAGCTTGGCTTCTCGCTTAAAGTCATTCGTTGGATGTATTGTTACTTGGCGGAAAGGAAGCATGCAGTGAGAGACAGTGATAAGGTGTCTACGTGGCGGAAGTATGTAACTGGTGTGCCTCGAGGTAGTGTCCTTGGCCTGTTGGTGTTCTCACTCTTTATCAATGAGCTTCCAAAGTGCTTGCGACTTTGCAGTCATCTTTCCTTTGCTGATGATCGTGTTGTTCATCTTACTTGCAAAGTTTCTGGACGAAGTAGTGCTATTGAGAAAATGAATGAGGACTGAGCAGCAGTAGCGGACTGGTGTCGTCAGAACAAGTTGAAAATCAATGCCTTAAAGACCAAAGCTATGGTTTTAGGCAGTGCGTTCAATGTGAATTCTATTCAGCCTGAGCAGATTCCAGCTTTAGTCCTCAGTGGTGAGGATATTCAGTATGTGGTCAGCATCAAGTATCTTGGTGTCATGCTTGATCCAAGGTTATCTTGGACCGATCAGGTTGCGAGAACATGAAGTTCTGCATCGAGGATACTGTATCGTCTTCGTCATTTAGTCAATGATCTGAACACCCACTCGAAACGGTAGCTTGTCACTAGCTTAGTCCTTCCAGTCTTCGATTACTGCGCGGTAGCGCTTACAAATTTGAATCTGAACCTTGAAAAGAAGTTAACAGTTGCATTGAACAATTGTGTAAGGTTTGTATTGCGTAAGAGGCTTGGGGAGCATACCAGTAGTCCTCGGATGGATCTCGGGTGGCTTTCGCCGTATAATCGCTGTTTATATCTGTTAGGATGTATATTCTATGGAATGTTGGTGTTAAATGAAAATGCTTTGCTGTATAAGCGTATCAGATTAAATCCAGTATTGCTCTGCATAGAGATAACAACCGGACTGATGCGCTCCTCGCACCAATTCCTTGCACGTCAATCTTGCAGCACTCGTTCCTAGTTGTTGGCACTACCTTTTGGAACTCTCTACCGCCAATTGTTACTACTTCGATGTCATTGCATGTGTTCAAAGCAGCTTGCTTCAATCATTTTATGGCAATTAAGCGAGCTGAAGTTGTGAGCGCGTTGGATTGATGTGCAGTTAGATGCTTGAGTCTAATTTGACTCCTGAATCTGTAAATCACTATTACGTGCTAATGTGCTTTTTTATTTGAGGTAGTCTAGTGCAATTCAAGCTTTATTATTTTGTTTTTTTGTGATTATTGACAAATGACGTTGACAGACCACACACATATATATTGTGACGTGGTATTTCGTACCCCGTCACTTTGTTTAATTATCGCATTCCCCTAGGTGCAGATATCGCTAAAAATAACAAGAGCACGTCTGAGGCCAATACTCCAAAAATGAACGACTAATTATCTTTAAGTTGAATTCTCTTTACTAAGCTCATTGTATGCTATTTTCTAATTCTGTAATGCTCTACGAGAACCATCTGCGAGACCTTCGCGTCAAGATACCAGGACACTGCCTGACAGGGGTCACGTACCAGCTCAACATCGACCACCACCGACTACAGACAAACGAATACCGCTGAAACCACTCCCGATGGATGCCTATCTAGTTGTCGAACAGGGTCGTGCGTGATGCACAAACAGCACCTCCAACTATTTGAGACTTATCGGCCAGGAGCCGAACCACGAACGAATGCTTCTACCGCTCGGATGCATCGTTAGGCGGCGTACAGGGCTGTGCGTCAAAAACACAACGAAGCCTCCCGTCGACGATACTTATCAGCCTGGAGCTGAACCGACCCTAACATCTACTAAGTCGTTGACTATCCAATAGAAGACGGTTTTCTCTTCACGAACCGTCTTATCGAAGGACTGCGGCGTGGAATAGGCTAATGATATGCTGACCACGTGGATCTGGTGGATCTAGTGTGGGGATCCGGGTTGAGGGCCATCACCACCAGATCGTTCCGGCATGAGGGCTTCGATGAGCGAGGGCCGGGATGCAGCGCCGACGAAATAGCTACAACGGGGAGTACCAGTAAAGCAAGGAGTGAGTTACAGTCTGTCGCAAGTCCAGGAGACCGGTGACGTAACATTGCCGCACACCTCAATATCGCAACACATGAGCAGTACTACCCCCCCCCCCCTCTCACCAACGATACCGCATAGCTGAAGGAAAATATCTCTCACCACCTTCCGACGTCCCGATACCCCGATACCTGTCGTCGAGGGAAAAGAAAAACGAGCGGCGAGGGATTATCGCCGCCTATCCGTGGACCAGGCCACGCGACCTGCTGGTCCAATTAAAATACCGCAAATTTGAGGAAGAATCACGTGATAGCAGCTCGACGAAAATCAGGATCATCGCTCATCTCGTCACTCTACGTTCAGTTACTAATAACAGCAGACGTGCTTTTAGTGACCGCTCTTTTAGTAACCGCTCTTTTAGTAACTCTACTATCAGTTTTGCAGTTGATCAATCTTACATTCAGCTTTCGTGAATCAGACTAGTGTCCTTGTCATCGCTAATTACCGCTACCTTATCGCATCCTCTCGCACCTGTTATATCTTCTTTTACGTAAGTGAGGTTCCTTTTCTATTTTGTGAAGCCACGAGATTACTTGCAATATATCCTACCTTTACCTTTATCTCTTGCTCTCTTTACCTTGCAGTTGGTCTGCTTGAGCCAATTGGGCTCGTATCTTTTCTCTTTATCTTGCAGTTGGTCTGCTTGAGCCACCTGGGCTCGTACCTTATTCTCTCTTATCTCTTACTTTGTCCCTTTCTCTGTCTTATTGCAAGTAACTTCGCGACTAGTTGACTATTATTTACGCATTGTAGTGACTACTGCTTATTTTATTATCTTTCTCTTATGGAAAATTTGAATGTCTAATATCGCTGTCTAGCAGCGCGTTCCGTTGAAGGATCAATTTTTATCTTAGCTACTGAGCATTGCTATTTTGTTATATTTTCTCTGATTAGTTTCTATCTGTCCCTTTACCTATTACCGCTGATTATCGTATCTTAGTGAGTGTACCGCGGGAGCGATCTTACATCGCTGCGCGGTCCCGCTCGTCGTTCATTTGACATTGGAGTATTGTGCCGTATCGCATAACATCTTTTTCACTATTTTCTTCGCTAATATCGCTGATCGTAGTTGTCCGTAGTCTATTTGGTTTGCCGTACGTTGCATATTAATTATCTTGAATATTGTTTGCCTTATCTTGAATTACCTTTTATCGTACCGAATATTATCTCTCTTTCTCTCGCACTTACCGCAAACTAGAGACTACGTATTATCTGTTATTCTCTATATCTTATAATAATTTTCTATTTGACCTGTCGCTTGAATTTACCTTGTAATTCATAATTCCCTGTTTGCGTATTTCTGATCATTCTGGTAATGTGATAACCATTACAATTGTTGTATTTCGCATGTGGTTATAATCGCTTCTCATATTTTATGATTTATTTGCTTACCGCTTAATTTAAGTACAGTATATCTTTTTCTGTTCTGCCCATCTATCATAAAACCGTGTTAATCATTACCTTTAGTATCGCGAGCTTGCGCATATTTCCCGCTTATTCGGAAAACGTTCGGTTATTTGTTAACTCTCTCGCTTAACCTTTCTCTGGCTGTAAATATTGTTAATTATCGCACTTATCGTAATTGTATCTCAATCTCTTCAGCTGCTTGTTGTCATTAAACTTATCGCTTCTTGCTTAATATATTTGACATTATTCCTGCTTCACCTGTTTCTTATTTCATCTATTGGATTCGACTCCGCCCCTCTACCATCATCTTGTCTCTCTGAGCGAACTGTGCAAAACCGTCGTAGAACCTGACCTTACCTTTATCTATTACCTTTACCTTTACCTTTGTCTTTTTCTCTAATTATCTATTTTTGACGCATGTTTGTCTGGCGCCCAACAATCGTATCTTTCTCCCTTAGTATCTCTCTCTCTATCTAATTATTCAGGTTAGTGACTGCGCCGTAGGGTAACCAATTATTGTTCTATCGTTTTACCCTCAACTTTATATAAGAAAATATTGGTTACAATATACATGTAAAAGAGAAACTCTTTCACCACACGGCTACCACGATAATAGCATAGACTCCCTTACCAACTGCTACACTGCTAGACTTGAAATCGAGAAATACAGCAGGTAGTAGAGACAGTCAAGGAACGTGGGAGAAGAAGCATCACTTTCGATTCCTTTTTATAGGTGAGGAACGAAACACTATTTATAACAAAACAACAATATCACTTCTCATTTAAATAAAATCCTTTTCATAGGCATCAAACTGCTCGATCTCTCTCTTGATTTCAACCGATGTGATTCCCATCATTACAAATCGAAAGTTTAAACTCTACACGATGACTACTCAATTTCACTTCTATGCGATAATGGAGGAAGCAGCAGGCAAGAAAACGAACGTGTACAAACTGAAATGGATACAATCAGTTGGCACGGAACTATACTACGAATTTCCAGAGGAACTGCAAAATCCAAACAAACACCCAGAGATCTGCACTATAAACAAGGTAAAAACAGTTTTATCTGCAATGAAAACTAGAGGAACATACCGTACATTCACGCTTACACTACCATCAGAGATAGCAACATTATACAGCGACGCCGAAGGCAATATAATGTATAAAGACAACTACCTGCAAGCAACAACGACCCCGGAATATGACATGAAAACTACGGAAAAAGAAAAGGAGGAGAATATATCAACGTTGGTACGACAAATAATCCTCGCTACAAGAAAAGGAGAAATGTCGACGCCAACAAGAAACTTAAGGAAAGTCCGCGAAGACTTTATACTGGAAAACTTCAACGGAAAAAACTTCCCAAGTACCAGTTGGTTCCAAACATTCGAAAAAGAATGTGAGCGGTGCCAGGTAACTTCAAACGAAGATAGAATTTTGACATTACGCCTATTCCTAGACGGAACAGCAAAAGATTGGTTCTCGTCAAAGGTAATTACAATCGGTTTAGAGGTAGACTTTGACACATGGAAAAAGTCATTCCTAAATAGCTTCCGGGAAACAAGCTGGCAAAGTAAAGAGGCATATTCTTTTCGTTATATTGGGGGCAGCTTAGTAGACTACGCGTTACGTAAAGAGAATCTATTGGTAAACATCCAAGAAAAGTTCCCAACGGACATACTAATAGATTTAATTGTGACCGACTTACCAATAAAGATACAAGATAAGATCGAAAAAACAAAGGTCACGACAATCGAGGATTTAGTAGCAGAATTACGTACGCTAGAAAGCCTAGTTCGAAAAAAGAAAACATTTACGAAAACAAACTCAGGAGTCTCAAACCCTAGTCAAAAAAACCAAACGCAAACACCAACCACGGAAAGAAGACCATGCTCATTTTGCGACAAAAGAGATTTCCCAGGAAGATTCCACCCCGAGGCACTATGCAGACTCAAACAGAAAGAGCAAAATGAACAACCGAGAAACATTAAGACAGTAAATAACGTAACAGTACAGGACACGTTGTACGAAACGATAACCGACCCAAAAAACTAGTACTGCCGTCACTGATAACATTAGAAGTGTTGATAAATAACAACAAGATACAAGGAATTTACGACCCAGGTGCGAACATAACTGTTCTGAACTTGAAAATTACAAAAAAATTGGGTCTGATTACACGAGAAGATAGAAACACTTTCAAAACGGTCGGTGGCAGGCAAAGTTTCACAGGTAGATTATCAACTAAAATGAAAATTCACAAAATAGAAAAAGCAGTGGAAATCTTTGTGGTGAACGATGAAAACTTCGAGTATGATATTCTACTCGGTCTCGAAACAATAAAGAACTCCTGTTTGGAACAAGACTACGATCTAAAATTCTACCGGAAGATAAAAGGGGAAAATAAGGAAGATGAAATCAAATACTTAAATACCGACGTCGAAACTCAGGAACATTTGGTAAATTTTAATGAAGGAATTCCCACCGAGCAATTTAAAGCAAAACTAGAGCATTTACCGGAAAAAAAAGAAAGAATTCAAATTCTAATAAACAAATACGAAACGATCTTTGCCAGAAATAAATTTGATGTAGGTCAAGTTAAGGATCACGAAGCGCAAATAAAACTCCTAGAGCATAAATTTGTAACAAAAAAGCCATACCGTTGCTCGGTACTCGACCAAAAAGAGATAGAATTTCAGATAAAAGAGTTACTGAAAAAAGGACTAATTGAAGAATCATGCTCCCCGTTTGCATCCCCCGTGACGCTCGCGTACAAACGAGAAGAAGAAACTAAAACAAGAATGTGTATCGACTTTCGGTAGCTGAATAAATTACTTATTTCGGAACCCCAACCGTTTCCTCTGATTGAGGAAATCATAGCTAAAACACGAGACTCAGAATGGTTTACCACACTGGACATAAATTCCGCGTTCTGGGCGATCCTTCTGAGAGAAAAAGACAGATACAAAACAGCGTTCGTAACAAAAGATGGCCACTGGCAATGGAAAAATTTGCCATTCGGCCTAAAAACATCGCCGGCAATATTTCAACGAACACTGAGCAACATAATTCGAAGAAACAAATTAAATATCTTCTGCATAAACTACATTGACGACATCCTTATTTTCTCGAGATCCTTCGACGAACACATGGAACATTTGGAAAAGTTAGCGAACGCTATCTGGAACGAAGGATTTCGCCTAAAATTCGTCAAGTGTAATTTTGCGAAAAACGAAGCGAAATATCTCGGCCATGTGATATCAAAGAATACCGTACGCCCATTGAAAGATAATTTGAGGTCAATCCAAGAATTTCCAACGCCAGACTCCAAAAAAAAAATACGGCAATTTCTTGGAAAAATAAACTTTTACCATTAATATATTGAAGACTCCGCGCGACTCCTGGAACCATTACACAATTTACTCCGTAAAAACACCCAATTTTTATGGTCACAAGATTGCGAGACATCATTCACGGAAGCTAAGAGCCTACTGTGCTCACAACCAATATTAGCAATTTATAATGTCAACGCAGAAACAGTCATTTATACGGACGCCAGTATCGACGGTATCGGGGCGGTACTGAAACAAAGAAAAACAGACGATGAATTAAAACCGATTGCCTTCTTTTCAAAAAAGCTGAATAAATACCAGAAAAAAAGCAATCTTTTTGGAATGTCTAGGAATTTGAATGACACCATATTTTTTTGAGTTGAATTGATTGAATTTATTCATGTAATACGACTTCATTTTTCTATTCCGAATAATAATTATCATTTTACCTCAACTTCGGATAGATTTATTAAATTCAAATTGCTTCATTTGAATTCAGGTATTTAGAAATTTTCTTCTTCTTGATTTAAAATCACTTTTTTATTTGAATTTGATTATTTTTCTCTCTAAACATAAAATTTTGGCACGAATCTAAAGTTATTCAAAGTAACTTGACTTATTACAACTCTTCCTAATTCAGTTATATCTCAAATAATTCTCATGATTTCGGTTATCATTTTTAGTGATTCAGTAAATTCTCATTTATTCAGTTATTTTGTGTTAACTCAGGTGAATCGTCATTGATTTACAAACCTATTGACACGTCAATTCAGCGAGTTACTTTTCCCTCGCATTATTGAAAAATCGGATGTCAATGATGAATTTAGACCTAGTGGAAAGATTATGTTGTAAAGACAAAAAAAATGTTCAGAAAGCATAATTCAGATTGATTGAATGACTAATTATGAACCCTAACGGCATATCAACCGTCTAAAATCTCTAGTTTTATGCATACATCGATGATTGGAAGTGTTTTATAACATTAAATCTTAAATCCGCTGTTTTATTTGGAGATTTATTTTTATTTTCACTCGTAGATGTGTGTTTTGTAGTATTGTGTAGCTGGGCATTCTCTTATTTTCACACACTCGAGTGTGCGTCCGTGGGTGTGCGGCCGGCAGCGTGTGCCGCGGCAACAATACCGAGGTCAGCGCTCGAGAAGGGGGACAACAGGGAGAGAGGGGAGGTGCCGATATTTAATTCGTAAACGAATAATAATAATTCACCCAGACGAACAAAACAGCAATTTCCATGGCGGCAAATCCAGATGAAACGGTGCACTCTGATTGGCCTAACGCTATCGCTTATAATTCAAAAACTATGCGTCGGACGAGCTTGCGGCAAAGAAATTCTTGGTTGGATTTGAGTCAGGTATCACGCTGGCTGGTCCGGGTCCCCCAATTTAGGGACATCCTGTATATATCGGAAATGCCACGTTACAATATATATATATGTATATATATATATATATATATATATATATATATATATACAGGGTGTCCCTAAATTGCCTCCCACGGACTAGCCAGCATGATACCTCGTTAAAATCCAACCGAGAATTTCTTTTCCGGAAGCTCGTCCGACGCATAATTTTTGAATTATGAGCGATAGCGCTAGACCAATCAGAGTGCACCATTTCATCTAGATTTGCCGCCACGGAAATTGCTGTTTTGTTCGTCTGGGTGAATTATTATTATTCGTTTACGAATTAAATATCGGCACTTCCCCTCTCTCGCTGCTGTACCCCTTCACGGGCGCTGACCTCGGTATTGTTGCCGCGGCACACGCTGCCGGCCGCACATCCATGGGCGCACACTTGTGTGTGTAAACAGAAGCGCATCCTCAAGCATAAGGGGTACAGCAGCGAGAGAGGGGAGGTGCCGATATTTAATTCGTAAACGAATAATAATAATTCACCCAGACGAACAAAACAGCAATTTCCGTGGCGGCAAATCTAGATGAAATGGTGCACTCTGATTGGCCTAGCGCTATCGCTTATAATTCAAAAACTATGCGTCGGACGAGCTTCCGGAAAAGAAATTCTCGGTTGGATTTTAACGAGGTATTATGCTGGCTAGTCCGTGGGAGGCAATTTAGGGACACCCTGTATATTGTAACGTGGCATTTTTACTGCGCGTTCCACACGGCTTCCCGAACTCTAGACGGACCATAAACTTAGGGAGCACGCGGAGCAGACCGCGGCTCATTTCGAAAAAGAGCGCCAGGACAACAGTCACGCATCCGAGACTCTAAGAGGGGACCATAGTCGGTCTAGCGAATAAGACTTTTCTGGATTTTTGTTTGTTTTTTTTTGGGTGGCGAGTAAATGCGGCCTGAGACAGGGGATCGGCAGGAAATTCGAACGACGTTACTGGATGGCAATCGCGGCGGATCACGACGAAAGGAGGGCCTCACACGAGGCTACGGAGAGAGCGTCAACGGAGAGCTCTGCCGCGAGGGAATCCAAGGCGGACGAGATTCCCGTTGGTGGCCGGCGAGCCGTAGCCCCCCCCCCTCCGTCGCCCAACTGACAACAGGTACCCTCGTGAAGTCGTCACCACGCCACTGTCAAGCTACGGGGTACCAGAGACTGGCCAGCCAATCAACACCCCGCGACAGCGGAATTCAACGATAGCGATACGCTAGGCTGTAAGAATTTCGTAACGAGAACCCCAATTAGATCGGGGGAATTTTGACTACGGACAGCGCCTATGTTCGGGGCATGTTCGAATTGCGGCTGCGATTTGCAGGACTCGTCACTTGAGTCCTGGCGACGTTGCGTAGTGGGTGGTCGTTGTATCGAGTTATAGTGAAAAGAAAAAAGGGGAAAATCGCGTGCCATGGCAGCAACTGGAGTCGGGGAATTCCTCGGGTGGCTACGAAGTGGTAAGCGCTTGTAATTCTTTGCGGGCATATTTCGAGCGCAAGTTAGATTGGCACACTGATAAACGGTCGGCCCACTTAATCTTAGAGTTAGAGTAGCGCTCGTAATCTGTTTGCCGATCTTTTTTATGATGACCGTAGCCTGAGTTTTCGCGATAACGCGTAGAGTCAAGTTGATCCCTGTAAAGTCTCGCGTAGAGTCACGGTTTCGAGTGGGGAACAATTTCGGTTCGAAATTGAGTGCGGCCAAATTCCGCTGCACGGGGTCTCGTCGAGTCTGCGTACGTAAAAAGGGTCACCTCTCGGGGGGGGGGGTCGCGTGTTACTGTGCGTAGATGCTCGGTTTAGCGGGAAGGGTTGCGAACTTTGTGGAAATAGTGACTACGACTGGAGCTCGGATGCGTCATAATACGCTACACACCCGCACGATCAGAAAAGCTTCCTAGAGTTATTAATTCGGTCGCGATTAGCGCGTCGAGTCACGTCTTTTTGGTTTAGTGTACGAATTCTTGTGCATCAGTAAGGTGGCAACTAGCGCCCGTAGAAATAAGACATCACCTAGATTTAATCACGATGGCGATTAGCGCGTCGATCATGATCTAGATCACGTTTTTGTTTAGCGGTTTATGAATAAGTGACAATTAGCGTCGTAGTCGAGGACGATCGCGGGCAGCGCATCGAGTCCAAATTTTGTTTTTGGTTTCTGCGAGTTGGGGTATTATTAAAACGGCGACTAGCGCACGTAGGCCGTAGAGGTCCCCTAGATTTATTCACTTTTTTTTATTATTTTGTTTGTTCCACCCTTTCTTGTTTCTTTTGAATTGAATTTAAGCATTTGTACTTGGAATCGCGAAGAACGACTTTCGCAGTAGTATTATTATTTTTATTTTTATTTTTTTTTGTATTATCGCTGACGAGAAATATATTATTGGAATTTTATAGTGATTTGGCCAAACCACGCGTTGGCTTACTTGTGTTGCATCTCTCTCTACCCAAAAATTACCCCTCCCCTCTCCGCGCTACTGAGCTGCCGAGTATATGGTCGCGGTATATTACATTACCGATCTCGAGGCGTGTTGATCACACCAGGCGCCCAACAAATTTCGCGATATCGTTTTAGATCCAGGATACTTCGCGGACACCGAATTATTGTGCACGCGGTAAGTTCCCGGTCATTTTCTCCGAGTGACCGAGGTGCAAGAAAAATCCACGTCACAATATATATACATATATATATATACATATATATACATATATATATACATATATACATATATATATATACATATATATGTATATATATTGTGACGTGGATTTTTCTTGCACCTCAGTCACTCGGAGAAAATGACCGGGAACTTACCGCGTGCACAATATATATATACATATATACATATATATATGTTGGATTTTCTGCCGCTGCTACTGAGCTGTGAGCACGGGCCGCCGCTGCGCGCGCAGCTCCTGTCTGGAGTCGTACGGCCGCCTGGCTTCGCTGTGGCGTCAGTCCTCACTCCGTCACGCTGAGCTACGTACGCTGCCTTTGATAGCGCCTACTTAATCTTATATTCTTTAAACATTTTGAGATCTAAGTTCTCTCTTGTATATGTCAATCAGAGTGATTCAATTTTCTATTAAAATGAACCTGAACTAATTTGGAGCAACTCAGGAGTTTTATTTATTCACCTAGCCAACATCGTAGTTTATTCATGGTCCTTCGAGCCGAATAATTGCTGAATAAACACCCTCAGATAGAAATCTCATCCACGTAAGCATAACTCATGTGTGAAAGAAAGACAAAGGCATTTATACGGTAGCACTGGCCGTCATATCAAATTTAGAGCAAAAAAAAAAAAAAACGGAGCAAGCGCCATGCTTGTTTCTCTCACTAATGTATTCTCTATATTGTACTAGTTCGAGATCGAATACGTGTACGCTGAACACTACGAATTGGTGAAGGGACATACTTAAACTGCAATACAGCTCAAGGTAACTAAAACAAAAGAATGTAACACCAAGTGCTGTCTATCTATATCTCTCTCTCCCGCTCGCTCATGCATGGGTTCGAGATCGATGCTCGCTTTATAGCTGTCAATGCTATCTAGCTCAAGGTGCTGAAAACGTGACAAGGTTTGATAAAGGCGTCCAATGCCTGGCAAAGTGAACCGTAAATGGTTGTTCCTTCAAAATCGCAACGATAATCCTTCATTTGGTGTAAGAATTTTACAGCCGCGTCATTCTGAGTTTGCACACCTCACTGTCCATGGACGCCGCCATGTTGGATACACGGCGTGCCGCGTCTACTTCTCTCCCTTCCCTTTCTTTCTTCTACTCAGGCGACGAAACTACACTTTCGACTGCTACTGCATCAAATAGAGACATGAATACAATGCGGCGGCCAGTGCCTACTTCAAGCTAAAGATTTGTGAACCTACGATGTCCCTCCGTTTCTTGATTTCAGAGCAAACCATGGAAAACAACAATCTTCTTGCCGCTCAGCAGGCGCTGCTTACAGTAATTCGCAACTTCACTCAATTTGTGATAAATACGCCAAATGATCAATGGAGCCTAGGACAGGTGCAGGTGCAATTTGAAATGCTGAACGCCTATTGGGCAGATTTCCAAGGCAACCATCTCGCATTGATCGAGGCAGGTGCGAACGCAGCAGATGGCTACAACGGCGACGCAATCTACGCAGAAATCGAGAACCTCTACATTGAGTCGCAATCAAAACTCTACAACCTTCGCGATCAGCTGACTGCAACTTCGTCTAGAACCCCAGTCGCCCCAGGAGAGGTAACACTATGCTCCCAGCACTCAAGGTCTAATAATAGCCGTTTAGCACCGATGAACATACCTACGTTTTCCGGACGCAGAGAAGACTGGGAAGCATTCCGCGACGCATTTTTCGCCATTGTTCATGAAGACGACCAACTCAGCGACGTGCAGCGATTATTTTACTTACGCAATCATGTTGAAGGAGAGGCCAAACAAGCCGTATACAGTTTCCCAGTCACTGGAACGAACTACGCTGCAGCCTGGGAATTGCTGACTACTCGATACGAGCACCCGAGGCTATTGGTGTATGATCATCTCAACTCCATACAAGACCTACGTAAGCTCACCAATGAAAACTCCAGTGATCTTCAGCATCTATGTGATTCTCTCGAGCGCCATAGAAAACAACTAGAAGCTCTAGGCCGTCCAGTCTCTCATTGGGATGATTGGTTCATTTCGATCGCAGCCAATCGTCTAGATCCAGAAACACGCGGCAAGTGGCAAGAAGAACTGGAAAGATTAGATACAGCTACCGTTGATCATAGAACAAGAATGCCGACCTACACCACACTGATCAACTTCCTGAACAGTCGATGTCGAACACTCAAATCGATGGAGGGTCCAAAATCCACTCTAAAACCTTCGGCGAGACACCCATCATGCTTCGCTTGATGGGAGTGGGCGCAGATGCAGGTGGCACTGCTCGATTCTGTCCATCTCGACTGGCTTGCTCTGTGTGCGGAGCACTGCACCACACTTCTCTACATGAAGAACAGAAACGAGCGGGGCCACCTGTATCTGCGCCTATTCCTATCAAGCGAAGCAAAGAGAGTGGAAATTCAACCAATGATCTGAAGTCAACGACTCCTCCATCCACCAATATGTGACTAGCCATCCTGCCAACAGCGATGCTGCAAATTGGAAGCGATCGTGGAAGAACCATCTCTGCTCGAGTAATGCTAGATTCGTGCTCTGAAATATCAATGACTTCGATTTCTTTCATTCACCGTGTCAGTGCTTTGGCAGAACGTGTAGACATGAGCATCAGTGGTGTTGGCGGAGAATTCATCGATCGCTCGCAATTCAAATCACGTCTACAGATACATCTTCCCGACTTGGACAGCCCCGTTGATTTTGAAGTATACTGCATAAAACGCCTCGGTCTGAGTACGCCAACTACTCAGATCCCTCAGAATGTTCGAGAGCTTTGGCGTCCCTTGCAATTGGCAGATGAACATTTCGATACACCAGGTCCTGTGGATATACTTATTGGGGCAAACCTTCTCCCGACCTTAATGCGGTCCGGGGTCCTGCGGAAAGACACGACAATGGCACAAAACACCGCAGTCGGATGGATCATTTCGGGCTGCATCGCTCAACCGACGACGTCGACCACTACTCGACTCTGCCTTACACAAGCTGGTGTCGAACCTCATTGGTATCAACAACTATTTCAACTTATTCAGCGATTTTGGGAAATTGAGAACGTGCCCCATGTCGTAAGACAGTCGCCAGATGACAAGATTTGTGAAACTATCTTCAGTCAGCATCGACGTGACGCTCAAGGGCGTTACATTGTACCACTGCCTGTTCGGACAAACCTCCTTCATCTGCTCGGCGAAAGCTTACTCGGTGCTCTGGCTTCACTAACTGCGCTTCTCCGACGAATGAAAAGAGATTCAGCACTGGCTCGAGCCTGCATAAATTTTATGAACGAGTATTTAAGATGTGGCCACATGAGAGAGCTACCTGAGGAAGAAATACATCAAACTGACTCACCGATATACTACATACCCTTTCATGGGATTTGGCAGAGAGGAGATCTCGAACAGAAGCTGCGCGTAGTATTCAATGCGTCACGGTCTACGTCTAGTGGGTACAGTTTGAATGACGTTCTGTACACCGGCCCTAAACTCCAGACCACCTTGTGGCGCGTGTTAGTTATATGGCGTATTTATCAAATCGCCTTTAGTACTGACGCTCAAATGATGTACCGTCAAATACGCATAGCAAAGGAGCACTTAAACTTACAACGAATTGTTTGGAGCCCTCACGAGGATTTACCTGTCAAGCATTATCAGCTCCTCACCGTCACTTATGGCACGTCATGCGCGCCCTACCTCGCTCTTAGGGTGATGAAACAATTATGTGACGACGAAAAGGAGGGTCGTGAGGATGCAGCGAGAGCTTTACTCCACGAGAGGTACATCGACGACATTTTCTCTGGTGCCGATAATATTCCAGATGCCCTGCGATTGCGAGACCAAATGATCCAACTCGCCCAAGCAGGAGGCTTTCCCCTTCGCAAGTGGGTTGCCAACACTCCCGAGCTTCTACAAGATCTGCCTCCGGAAATGTGTTTGCGTCCATCATGGGTTCGCATCGGTGAAGACGGACCTGTAAATGAGCTGGGAATTCACTGGGATCCTCAGGCTGACAACTTTCGTTTGGCTCCACCACAACTCGCGCCTGTGCAACGCACAAAACGCGAGATACTTGCCGCGGTCGCAAGCATCTTTGATCCATGTGGATGGCTTGCACCCGTCACTTTATTGGCCAAAATGTTGATGCAGGATCTGTGGCGGGCTGGTCTGGATTGGGATCAACCGTTGCCGGCGTCAATGTCAAGGCGCTGGGACAGTTTCAAAGAGAACTTGGGACGGATTTCGGAAGTCAGTATTCCTCGTTGGTTAAAGACCTCACCTGGGCATGCTGTAGAACTGCACGCCTTCTCTGACGCCAGTCGCCGCGCAATGGCTGCAGCTGTAAACATTAGAATTTCTCAAGATCAATCTGTTCATACTGCATTGTCAATAGCCAAGACCAAACTGGCTTCCGAAATCCGTCCCAAGTTTCCTTTGAAACTGTCCCAGCGCCTTGACATTGACGCCGGCAACGGTTGATCCCAATTCAGACCAGCTGGTCCTTCGAGCCGGATTCGCAGCGGCGGCCCGTGCTCACAGCTCAGTAGCAGCGGCAGAAAATCCAACAAACCGCCCGCCTCGTTCCGTGAACAAAAGTAGATGTCCAAATGCCGCCCGCCAAAGCCAGACTCGTTTAGCGGTGAGAACCATTTGGCCTAGCAGGATCGGCGAGTGGGATGAGAGCCAACTCAACGATAGGTCTGACGTATTCGTCAGTAGCAGCACGAACGGTCACGGTGCGGACGTTCCCATCAGGTCCCGGATGAACTTGAATTACGCGTCCCAAAGGCCATCTGTCATTGACACGTAACAAACTCGGATCCAAGATGAAAACTAGATCCCCGACCTTTAAGTTGGGGCGCTGACGCAACCATCTGTGGCGTTGTTGTAACATGTTTAAATACTCTCCGCTCCATCTTTTCCACAACTCGTCCCGCATTGCTTTTACGAGCTTCTAGTGAGTCAAGTGGTCTAGGTTGCTGTAATCTGCAGAAACTTCGGGTATTGACCCAAGGTGTCTTCCAACTAGCAGATGGCCAGCTGTTAAAACTTCTAGATCACCGAGATCGCTAGAGAGCGGAGAGAGAGGCCGGCGATTCAGTACGGCTTCAATACCGATAAGCAACGTGGAAAACTCTTCATATGTCAAATTTCTTGGGCCGGCAACTCGTTCGAGATGTCTCTTGAAGGACTTAACGCCAGCTTCCCACAGCCCTCCGAAGTGAGAAGCAGCAGGGGGAATAAATTTCCAAGTGATACCTTCAGTGGCGAGAGCGTCTGCAACCTGATCCCAATTGAGAGAGCGGAGAGCTTGTTTCATCTCACGGTCCGCACGATGAAAGTGCGCGGCGTTGTCGCTCCAAATTTCTTCAGGTTTGCCACGTCGCTTGGTAAATCGCTCCAATGCCGCTTGAAGGCTTTCTGTTGCGAGGTCACCAACGAGTTCCAAGTGCACTCCTTTTGACCAAAGGCACACAAATACGGCAACATATCCTTAGGTTGCACGACAACCGCGACCTTTGGCCGCAAGAACTTTCAATGGGCCTGCACAGTCAACACCGGTGTAAGCGAAGGGATCACTCGGAATGACGCGCTCTGGAGGCAGGGGAGCCATAACTTGTTCCAATGGGCGGGGAGAAGAGCGGATGCAGATCACGCAATTTTGGATGAAAGTCCGAATTTTTCTTTTACCACCGATGATCCACGCTCGACGGACGACTTGGACGTATGTTGATCGAAAGCCCCCGTGAAGTGATTTCTCGTGCGCCCAGTTGATGATCAGCCAAGCCAGATGATCAGTGCCAGACAATATTGGTGGGTGACGTTCATCGTAGGATAGTGGGGAGTGCTGCAAGCGTCCACCTACGCGAAGAATGCCCTTGGAATCAACGTGAGCGGCTAATCCTCGTAGCACGCTGTGATTGGGATGATTGTTCCCGCTCCGAAGACTCGCAATTTCAGAAGCAAAGTATTGGCTTTGACTGAGTTGAACGCATGCGAGGAAGGCTTCGTGAAGCTCAACGGCAGTCATGGGCCCCAGAACAACGGCAGTGGGCGTGCGTTGAAGCCGAATTCGTATCCAACGACGTAATCTCACTAGGAATCGCAGCAGAGTCAGTAGCCTTGAAAATTTGTTCACGAAAGATGGATTCAAGTTCAGATTCTCGCAAACGACGGTAGCATGGCTGGTCACTGCTTCTGGAGTAGGATGTGACGGGATCTCTTTCCAAGTAGACGGATTTGAGAGCCAGGTGGGTCCGTCAAACCATGAACGTTCGTGCAAGAGTTGAGTCAATTCAGCTCCTCGTGTGGCGACGTCTACTGGATTTAATTCGCTGAATACATGTCTCCAAGCGGCGCGGGGAAACGTTTCTTGTATCTGATTTACGTAGTTGTCCACCAGCGAATTGCCGACAGGCTTGTCCGAGCAAATCCAATGAAGGGCGATTTTAGAGTCGGTCCAAGCGTAGCAATTGTCACTGGGAATCTTCAAGTCTTTGGCTACAGTTCTTAGTAATTTCACAGCTATTAGAGCTGCTCTTAATTCCAGTCGTGGAATAGTCATTCGAGGCTCGGTTTGTTCCTTAGGACGCAAGCTTTTGATTGAAGCCAGTTTGGTCTTGGCTATTAACAATGCAGTATGAACGGATTGATCTTGAGAAATTCTAATGTTTACAGCTGCAGCCATTGCGCGGCGACTGGCGTCAGAGAAGGCGTGCAGTTCTACAGCATGCCCAGGTGAGGTCTTTAACCAACGAGGAATACTGACTTCCGAAATCCGTCCCAAGTTCTCTTTGAAACTGTCCCAGCGCCTTGACATTGACGCCGGCAACGGTTGATCCCAATCCAGACCAGCCCGCCACAGATCCTGCATCAACATTTTGGCCAATAAAGTGACGGGTGCAAGCCATCCACATGGATCAAAGATGCTTGCGACCGCGGCAAGTATCTCGCGTTTTGTGCGTTGCACAGGCGCGAGTTGTGGTGGAGCCAAACGAAAGTTGTCAGCCTGAGGATCCCAGTGAATTCCCAGCTCATTTACAGGTCCGTCTTCACCGATGCGAACCCATGATGGACGCAAACACATTTCCGGAGGCAGATCTTGTAGAAGCTCGGGAGTGTTGGCAACCCACTTGCGAAGGGGAAAGCCTCCTGCTTGGGCGAGTTGGATCATTTGGTCTCGCAATCGCAGGGCATCTGGAATATTATCGGCACCAGAGAAAATGTCGTCGATGTACCTCTCGTGGAGTAAAGCTCTCGCTGCATCCTCACGACCCTCCTTTTCGTCGTCACATAATTGTTTCATCACCCTAAGAGCGAGGTAGGGCGCGCATGACGTGCCATAAGTGACGGTGAGGAGCTGATAATGCTTGACAGGTAAATCCTCGTGAGGGCTCCAAACAATTCGTTGTAAGTTTAAGTGCTCCTTTGCTATGCGTATTTGACGGTACATCATTTGAGCGTCAGTACTAAAGGCGATTTGATAAATACGCCATATAACTAACACGCGCCACAAGGTGGTCTGGAGTTTAGGGCCGGTGTACAGAACGTCATTCAAACTGTACCCACTAGACGTAGACCGTGACGCATTGAATACTACGCGCAGCTTCTGTTCGAGATCTCCTCTCTGCCAAATCCCATGAAAGGGTATGTAGTATATCGGTGAGTCAGTTTGATGTATTTCTTCCTCAGGTAGCTCTCTCATGTGGCCACATCTTAAATACTCGTTCATAAAATTTATGCAGGCTCGAGCCAGTGCTGAATCTCTTTTCATTCGTCGGAGAAGCGCAGTTAGTGAAGCCAGAGCACCGAGTAAGCTTTCGCCGAGCAGATGAAGGAGGTTTGTCCGAACAGGCAGTGGTACAATGTAACGCCCTTGAGCGTCACGTCGATGCTGACTGAAGATAGTTTCACAAATCTTGTCATCTGGCGACTGTCTTACGACATGGGGCACGTTCTCAATTTCCCAAAATCGCTGAATAAGTTGAAATAGTTGTTGATACCAATGAGGTTCGACACCAGCTTGTGTAAGGCAGAGTCGAGTAGTGGTCGACGTCGTCGGTTGAGCGATGCAGCCCGAAATGATCCATCCGACTGCGGTGTTTTGTGCCATTGTCGTGTCTTTCCGCAGGACCCCGGACCGCATTAAGGTCGGGAGAAGGTTTGCCCCAATAAGTATATCCACAGGACCTGGTGTATCGAAATGTTCATCTGCCAATTGCAAGGGACGCCAAAGCTCTCGAACATTCTGAGGGATCTGAGTAGTTGGCGTACTCAGACCGAGGCGTTTTATGCAGTATACTTCAAAATCAACGGGGCTGTCCAAGTCGGGAAGATGTATCTGTAGACGTGATTTGAATTGCGAGCGATCGATGAATTCTCCGCCAACACCACTGATGCTCATGTCTACACGTTCTGCCAAAGCACTGACACGGTGAATGAAAGAAATCGAAGTCATTGATATTTCAGAGCACGAATCTAGCATTACTCGAGCAGAGATGGTTCTTCCACGATCGCTTCCAATTTGCAGCATCGCTGTTGGCAGGATGGCTAGTCACATATTGGTGGATGGAGGAGTCGTTGACTTCAGATCATTGGTTGAATTTCCACTCTCTTTGCTTCGCTTGATAGGAATAGGCGCAGATACAGGTGGCCCCGCTCGTTTCTGTTCTTCATGTAGAGAAGTGTGGTGCAGTGCTCCGCACACAGAGCAAGCCAGTCGAGATGGACAGAATCGAGCAGTGCCACCTGCATCTGCGCCCACTCCCATCAAGCGAAGCATGATGGGTGTCTCGCCGAAGGTTTTAGAGTGGATTTTGGACCCTCCATCGATTTGAGTGTTCGACATCGACTGTTCAGGAAGTTGATCAGTGTGGTGTAGGTCGGCATTCTTGTTCTATGATCAACGGTAGCTGTATCTAATCTTTCCAGTTCTTCTTGCCACTTGCCGCGTGTTTCTGGATCTAGACGATTGGCTGCGATCGAAATGAACCAATCATCCCAATGAGAGACTGGACGGCCTAGAGCTTCTAGTTGTTTTCTATGGCGCTCGAGAGAATCACATAGATGCTGAAGATCACTGGAGTTTTCATTGGTGAGCTTACGTAGGTCTTGTATGGAGTTGAGATGATCATACACCAATAGCCTCGGGTGCTCGTATCGAGTAGTCAGCAATTCCCAGGCTGCAGCGTAGTTCGTTCCAGTGACTGGGAAACTGTATACGGCTTGTTTGGCCTCTCCTTCAACATGATTGCGTAAGTAAAATAATCGCTGCACGTCGCTGAGTTGGTCGTCTTCATGAACAATGGCGAAAAATGCGTCGCGGAATGCTTCCCAGTCTTCTCTGCGTCCGGAAAACGTAGGTATGTTCATCGGTGCTAAACGGCTATTATTAGACCTTGAGTGCTGGGAGCATAGTGTTACCTCTCCTGGGGCGACTGGGGTTCTAGACGAAGTTGCAGTCAGCTGATCGCGAAGGTTGTAGAGTTTTGATTGCGACTCAATGTAGAGGTTCTCGATTTCTGCGTAGATTGCGTCGCCGTTGTAGCCATCTGCTGCGTTCGCACCTGCCTCGATCAATGCGAGATGGTTGCCTTGGAAATCTGCCCAATAGGCGTTCAGCATTTCAAATTGCACCTGCACCTGTCCTAGGCTCCATTGATCATTTGGCGTATTTATCACAAATTGAGTGAAGTTGCGAATTACTGTAAGCAGCGCCTGCTGAGCGGCAAGAAGATTGTTGTTTTCCATGGTTTGCTCTGAAATCAAGAAACGGAGGGACATCGTAGGTTCACAAATCTTTAGCTTGAAGTAGGCACTGGTCGCCGCATTGTATTCATGTCTCTATTTGATGCAGTAGCAGTCGAAAGTGTAGTTTCGTCGCCTGAGTAGAAGAAAGGAAGGGGAGGGAGAGAAGTAGACGCGGCACGCCGTGTATCCAACATGGCGGCGTCCATGGACAGTGAGGTGTGCAAACTCAGAATGACGCGGCTGTAAAATTCTTACACCAAATGAAGGATTATCGTTGCGATTTTGAAGGAACAACCATTTACGGTTCACTTTGCCAGGCATTGGACGCCTTTATCAAACCTTGTCACGTTTTCAGCACCTTGAGCTAGATAGCATTGACAGCTATAAAGCGAGCATCGATCTCGAACTCATGCATGAGCGAGAGGGAGAGAGAGATATAGATAGACAGCACTTGGTGTTACATTCTTTTGTTTTAGTTGCCTTCAGCTTTATTGCAGTTTAAGTATGTCCCTTTACCAATTCGTAGTGTTCAGCGTACACGTATTCGATCTCGAACTAGTACAATATAGAGAGTACATTAGTGAGAGAAACAAGCATGGCGTTTGCTCCGTTTTTTTTTTTTTTTCTTGCTCCAAATTCGATATGACGGCCAGTGCTACCGTATAAATGCCTTTGTCTCTCTTTTCACATATGAGTTGTGCTTACGTGGATAAGATTCCTATCTAAGGGTGTTTATTTAGCAATTATCCGGCTCGAAGGACCATGAATAAACTACGATGTCGGCTAGGCGAATAAATGAAAATCTAATGTATACAGCTGCAGCCATTGCACGGCGACTGGCGTCAGAGAAGGCGTGCAGTTCTACAGCATGCCCAGGTGAGGTTTTTAACCAACGAGGAATACTGACTCCCGAAATCCGTCCCAAGTTCTCTTTGAAACTGTCCCAGCGCCTTGACATTGACGCCGGTAACGAAGGACCCTATTTTCATAGATCCCTCTCACCTTCAATTGAAATTGGAAGAATATGACCTTCTAAAAATATTACACCATTTAACCCTTATGATATTCCTCTATTAAATACAATTATTTTAGTTTCTTCAGGGGCAACAATTACATGAGCCCACCATAGATTGATAAATAATATTAGAAAAGAAACACTAAAAAGAATATCATTAACAATCATTCCAGGTATTACTTTCTCAATATTACAATGATACGAATATTTAGAAGCACCATTCACAATAGCAGATTCAGTTTATGGATCAACTTTCTCTATTGCTACAGGATTCCACGGAATTCATGTCTTAATTGGTACAACATTCAATATAATTAACTTATTTCGAGTATATTTAAATCATTATTCTAATTTACATCACTTTGGGTTTGAAGCAGCAGCATGATACTGACATTTCGTAGATGTAATTTGACTTTTCCTTAATATTTCTATTTACTGATGAAGAACATACTAATATATTTATATAATATAACTTAAGTATAATTGATTTCCAATCAATAAGTCTAACAAAATTTAATATAAATAATTAAATTGATATTTAATACCTTAATAATAATTATAATAATTACTATTATTATATTAACTATTTCAATAATCTTATCAAAAAAAACATTTTATGAGTTAGAAAAAAATTCACCATTTGAATGTGGATTTGATCCAAAAGGATACCCACGTATATCATTTTCTATTCGTTTTTTTTTAATTGCAGTTTTTTTTTTAATTTTCGATGTAGAAGTAACATTAATATTACCAATAATTATAACCTTAACAATTTCAAATATAAAAATTTGACTATTTATGGTATCATACTTTATTTTAATTTCATTATTAGGATTATATTATGAATGAAAATTTGGGGCACTAAACTGAATTTAAACCTACAAAGTTGAAATAAAATTTATATTCAGTTTCGGCCTGAAATTATAGTTATTTAATCATAACTCTACTTTATAGGATAATAGTTAAATATAACATTTGATCTGCATTCAAAAATTATTAATATTAATTAATTCATCTTAAATAATTCATATTAAAATTAATTGAAGCCAAAAAGAGGCTTATTATTGTTAATAATAAAAATGAATAGAAATTCCAATTAAATAGAAATATAAAATAAAAAAGCTTCTAACTTTTTATTAAATGATGAAAATTCATTTATATTTCTGATTTATATAGTTTATAAAAACATTACATTTTCATTGTAAAAATAAATTATTTAATTTTATAAATTAAATGTTTAAAGATTTAAATAAATCATCATATTATCTTCAATAATATACTTTGAATTTTAAGCTATTTAAACATTTATAATATACAGAAATAATAAAAAAATAAAAAAGCAAATAATAAAAATAAATTTAAAACATTATTAAAATAAAAAATTAATAAATCTATAAATATATAAAAATTTTTCATAAAAAGTATAATTATTCTTCTTTTATAAAATTCTAATCAATTTTGATCAAAATTTAATTTTAATTCTTTATTTATAAATATAATATTTTTAATTAAACCATAAGTAGAAATAACAGGTAAAAACCATATTGTTCTGAAAAATAACTTTAAAAAATAAAACTTTAACTTAAACATTTTAACATTTAAATAATAAACAAAAAATCCAAATAATATACCTAAAAAAATAATTAAAATTGGTAAAATTTTTATATAAAAAGGCAAAATAATGACATATCTATAAGGAAAAATTAATCAACTAAATATAGAACCTCCTAAAATTACTATCAATATCATAAAATATATTGAATTATTTATATAAACATCATAATCATTTAAATAATTTAATCTAATTATATTATACCAACCTAATATAGAAAAATAAATCAAACGAAAAGTATAAGAAACAGTTAAAATAGTTGAAATAAAAAAAATAAATATAATAAATATATTATAATTGAATATTAAAACTATTTCTAAAATTATATCCTTAGAATAAAATCCAGCTAAAAAATGAAATCCACATAAAGATAAATTAGAAAAATGAAAACAAATAGAAGTAAATGGTATTTGATTAAATATTGAACCTAACAAACGAATATCCTGAAAATTATTTAATCCATGAATAAACACTCCTGAACATATAAATAATAATGCTTTAAAAAATGCATGTATTAAAAGATGATAAAAAGCCAAAAACTTAAATCCTAAAAATAAAATTCTTATTATTAAACCTAATTGGCTTAAAGTTGATAGAGCAATTATTTTTTTTAAATCAAATTCAAAATTTGCATTTAATCCAGACATAAATATAGTTAATCTAGATAATAATAAAAATATAATAATAAAGTTCTCTCTATTAAATAAATTTTCAAATCGAATTAATAAATAAACCCCCGCCGTTACTAAAGTAGAAGAATGAACTAATAAAGATACAGGGGTAGGAGCGGCTATTGCTGCAGGGAGTCAAGAAGAAAAAGGAATTTGAGCACTTTTAGTAAATGAAGCAATCAAAATTATTAAAGTAATTACTATTATAAAAGAATTATATTTTAAGACATCTATATAAAAATAAAAATTTCAACCTCCAAAATTTATTATTCAAGAAATTGATAATAATGAAAAAATATCACTAATACGATTAGAAATAACAGTTAATATACCAGCATTAAAAGACTTAACATTTTGATAATAAATTACTAAACAATAACAAATCAAACCTAACCCATCCCAACCTAATAAAATACTCATTAAATTTGGACTAATAATTATTAATATCATTGATACAACAAATAAAATTACCAGTATAATAAATCGATTCAAATTTAAATCATTTATTATATAAGAATTTCTATATAAAATTACCAAAGAAGAAATAAATAAAACTGTTCTTATAAAAATTAATGATATCCAATCAAATAAAAATGTTATTACTACGCAAGAAGAATTAATTTCAATTAAATTATACTAAACAAAATAAACTAAATCATATAATAAAAAATAAATACTTAATATAAATAAAACTGATCTGATAAAAAAAATTATAATAAAGCTAAATAAACAAATATTTAATATAAAAATAATTTAAAAACTAAATTTAATTTTCTTTGACACCACAAATCAATATTTTAAATAAACTATTTAAATTAATTTATATTCAAACAATAAAAGATTCTCTGTTTAAAATAATTAAATTTAAAGGAATTCAATGTAATATTAATAAAATATACTCACGAACATTACCTTGAGAAAATGAATGAAAAAAATAATTTATTTTACCATGTTGAGTAAAAGAATATAAATATAATGTATAACAAGCTCTAAAAAAAGATAAAAAAATGATTAATAAAAAAATTATTTTACTTCATATAATTAATCTATTGATTAATATAATTTCACCTATTAAATTTAAAGAAGGAGGAGCTGCTATATTTGAAAAACATAATAAAAATCATCATAAACATATTGTAGGCATATAATTTATTAAACCTTTATTAATAAATAATCTTCGACTTCTTAAACGTTCATAAATAATATTTACTAAACAAAATAAACCTGAAGAACATAAACCATGAGAAATTATCAACAAATAAGAACCATAAATTCCCCATCTTATTAAAGTTAATAAACCAGATAATATTATTATTATATGAGCAATTGAAGAATAAGCAATTAAAGACTTTAAATCAACTTGAAATATTCTAATTAAACTAATATAAATTCCTCCTTTTATTCTCAAAACAATCAAATAAACGTTTAAAAAAATACCTATATTAATTAAATATATATAAACTCGTAATAAACCATACCCCCCTAACTTCAATATAATAGCAGCTAAAATCATTGACCCACAAACAGGGGCTTCTACATGAGCTTTAGGCAACCATAAATGTATTAAAAAAATAGGTAATTTTACTAAAAAAGCAAAAATTAAAAATACAAATAAATAAAAAGAATAAACTTGAAATAAATTTTCTACAGAAAAAATTTAATTTAAATTTTTAAATTCAAAAAATTAATGAATAATTCTTAATAATAAAGGTAAAGAAGCAAATAAAGTATCAAATAATAAATGAATACCTGCTTGAACCCGATCCAATTGATTACCTCAACCTAAAATTAAACAAAAAGTAGGAATTAAACTACATTCAAAAAAAAGATAAAATAAAAATAAATTATTTACAGTAAACGTCAAAAATAAAAATAAAATTAAAAAAAATATCAATAAAATAAAATAATTTGAATAAATTTTTAATTCATAAATAAAATATCTTGATATAATTATTTTTTTTTTTTTTTTTTTTTTTTTTCCGAGGAGTTGCGGAATCCAAGTTACGGATTCGCGCCAGTCATACGGGCTAGCGCGGATGTGGGACTCCAGGGTGGCCTACCCACTAAACCGCCACCTCCTGTGCAACGCTCCCAGCCAGGAACTATGGTGATATTACTTCTAGCTGGGAGCTCTGTCGGAGTGTGTCTCGTCAGTCTGTCCGTCCGTCCGTCCCGTGCCGGCAGTCCGTCAGTTGCGTTACGTCAGGCAGCCGTCCGCGTTCTTACGTCGTAGGATTGTCTCTGTGTAGGTAGCAACAAGTTGCCACCTTTCTGTACTATGGAGCATCACCCCGACAACGTTGTCGGGAGTGATGCCTCCCACGACCGTCTTCAGTCTGTATCTTAGTTCTGTCCAGCGGCCACATTCGAAGAACGTGTGTTCCGCGTCGTCTCGTTCGTGTCCGCAGTACGTACAGTTGGGCGTCCGTACTCGGTTCAGGTTGTGTAGGTAGCGTCTGAAGTAGCCGTGGCCCGTCAGAAGCTGGGTGACGTAAAAATTCACATCCCCAAACCCCCTCTGGATCCACGGTCTCAGGTCCTTAATGAGTCGTCTCGTCCAGTTTCCCGTTGTTTCTTCCGTCCACCGTTCCTGCCACGTCTGTATCGTCGCGTCTCTTTCCGTCGTTGCCGCGTCCCGTCGGGTCACGTCCGCGTCTCTTCCGTAGACCCTCTTGCGCTCGAACGCGAGAAGGTCTATGGGAATCACGCCTGCCACCACCAGAACGGCCTGTGCTGAGACCGTCCGATAGGAACAAGCGATCCTCAACGCGCTTCGTCTCTGTACCGTCGTCATTGCGTGACAGTATTTTTTAGTCTTCAGGAAGTCTGCCCAGATCTCCGCACCGTAGAGGAGGATCGAGTTCACCGTCGACATCAGAAGTCTCCGTTTCCCTGGTCTCGGTCCGTTCGTATTTGCCATCAGGCGGCTTAGGGATGCTATCCTTTCAGCCGCCTTCTGAGCCGTTCGTCGTATGTGAGGCCAGAAGGTCATCTTCGTATCCAGGGTCACCCCCAGGTACTTGACTTCCCCTCTGGTCTCGATCTCGTCCGTCCCGACCGTCATGCGTAATGTTGTCGGTATCCGTCTCCTGGTAAGAAGCACCAGTTCTGTCTTTTCCGTCGCGAGTTGCAGTCCGTGGTCAGTCATCCACCGTCCAACTCGTCTCATTGTCTGATTCAGTGCGTATTGTGCCAGATTTAGAGTTCGTTCGACTATCACTGCCGCCACGTCGTCAGCGTAAGCGACCAGGCGAACGCCGAGTGGAAGCTCCAGTCTGAGCAGGCTGTCGTATATCCCGTTCCAAAAGTCGGGTCCTAGTATGGAACCTTGAGCGACCCCCGCGGTAATCTGTCGCGTCACTTGGCCTTCGGTCGTTTCGTACGTCAGTCGTCTGTTCCGAAGGTAGTCTTCAACAACTCGGAGCAGGTGAAGCGGGACCCCGAAGTCGCCTCTCAGCGACCCTAGGATATCCACCCACCTGGCCGAGTTGAAGGCGTTCTTAACGTCCAGTGTCACCAGCAGCGCGACGGGTCGCACAGCGTGGCAATGTCTGTCTGTCGACCGGAAGGAGTCAACCACCTCTTGGATCGCTCCAATTGTTGATCGACCCCTCCGGAAGCCGAACTGCTGGTCAGAGAGGCCTCCGCCGTCCCGTATCGCGTCCGTAAGTCGTGGTCGCAGAAGCTGTTCGTACAGTTTACCTGTCGTGTCCAGTAAGCTCAGCGGCCGGTAGGCCGACGGCGTGCTGGGGTCACCCTTACCCTTTGGGATAAGGACCAACCTCGCCACCTTCCACCGTTCGCTGAATGTCCCTGTCGTAAGGCACGTGTTGTAGAGGTCGAGAAGTATCTCCGGCCTCAGGCTCGCCATCAGCCGAAGAACCTCCGCCGGTACCCCGTCCGGTCCTGGCGCCTTACCCCTCTTCATTGCTTTGGTCGCTCCGACGAGCTCCTCGGCGGTGAAGACGGGGGGTGCCGCCGTCTCGTCGTCGTTCGTCGCGTCCGTACGCGTCGGGTGCGTCGGGAACAGTCCGTCGACGATCCGTCGTGCGGTTTCAGCATCCTTGAGTTCTGGCGGGATCCGGGCCCCCAGCCTACCGGTCACAATCTTGTAACCGGCACCCCAGGGGTCGCGGTCCACCTCCTCGCAGAGCTTCTTCCAGCATCGCGTCTTGCTGTCTCTGATGGCGTACGTCAGTCGTTTCCGTTCAGTCTTGTACTCGGCCTGAAGGGTTTCCCTTTCGGGTCTCCCTCCAGCCCTCGTAACCCGTCGTCGTTTTGCCAGGCAACTCTTCCGCAGCTCGGCTATCTCGTCCGTCCACCAGTATTGTGGTGGTCTGTTACGTCCGTACCGTCGTTTTGGCATTGTGCTGTCGCACAGCCGCGTCGTCAGTTTGGCCGTCTCGTCCGCTAGTCTTTCCGCCCTTTGCCGGCCAGTCAGCTCTGGGGGACGTCGGTAGTTGGGGCCGGCGCTGCCGCCAGCTCCACCGAGAACTTCAGTACGTCGAGTTTGTCTACGTTCCACCGCGGGGGGTGCCGTGTCCTCGTCCGTGTCGTTCTTGTCTCTCCTGCCACTTCGAAGGCGATGTACTGATGATCGCTGGCCGTGTAGCCCTCGAGCACCCGCCACCGCCCTATCCGTGGCAGAGTTCTGTCCGTCGTCATCGTTACGTCCGGGATGAAGTCTCCAAATCCCGGCCGTCTGTACGTTGGTACATCTCCTGTGTTTGCCACTACTAGGTCCAGCCTTGCGGCCATCTCCAGCAGCAGCCGTCCGCGTCTGTTCGTTGCCGTCATGCCCCACTCGACCGCCCTCGCGTTGAGGTCCCCCGCGACCACGAGGTCCCCGGGCAGGTCCCTGAGTCCGTCCTCGAGGAGCGCAACCTTCGCCCGGAACTCCGCCGCAGCGCAGTTTGGGGTCAGGTAGACGCTGACGTAAGTGACAGCGCCCACCCTAGCCCAGACGTAGTCGTCCCCGACGCCACGAGCGGTTATCCGGGCTCGGGCAGCGCCCCTCACCCAGATAGCCGCTGTCTTAGTCTCGTTCGTTATCCAATCCTGCGTTTGTCGCACCCTGTACGGCTCGCACAGGATCAGAATGTCGGCGTCGTGTTCGTCTGCTATCTGTGGTAGTAGCATGTCTGCTGTCCTACTACGGTTCAGGTTGCCCTGAACCATCCTGTCCGTCTTCCGGCCTGCTTCTTGCACTCCTCCAGCGCAACCCGGTACACCGCGCACCTCCCGGAGCCCGCGAGATGCGCCGCATCGCCGTGTCCCGCCTTGGCGCACAGTGGGCAGGCCGGTCTGTTTTTACAGTCCGTGGCGTAATGTCCTGTCTCGCCACATTTCCTGCAGCACTTCGTCCGGTCTGTATTTTTACATTTCGTCTTCGTGTGCCCGTATCCCAGGCACTTATGGCATTTCGTCACCGTCAGTCGTGGTTGGACGCTGCAAGCTACCCATCCAATCCCGATCCGTCCCCGGCCAAGCAGCGCTCTGGCTTCCTGCGACTCTAGGTCGCATACGGCCATGAACTGCTCCGCCCGGTTCGGACCGAAGATGTGGACCCCAAAGTCCGCGTCTCGTCCCGTCTCTCGTCGCAGTGCCTGTATCACGTCGTTTCCGGTCGTGACACAGTCAAGATCCATGATCTCCAGTTGAACCCTGGAGGTCCCGGTCCTGACGTAGCCTGCGTCGCCGACCGCGTCCTGCAGGACGCGTCGGAAGTCGTCTCGTCCGTTGGCGTCTGTCTTTATCTTCAGAAGACACAGACCATTCTTCGTCTTCCTGAGAGTCGTCACTTTGACGTGACTCTTCGCAGGGTCGACCGTGGTCCGTATCTTCCTCACGATGTCGGAGTACGTCGTGTCGTTCCCGGGTTTGACGAGCACCGCCGTCCCCCAGTGTTTGGGAGCCGCTCTGCGCACCTCAGCCCCGGCCGTCGTGTCCGTCGTCGCGTTCGTCCCTTCCGTCCGCGTCTTCCGTTTCTTTTTTTCCTTTCTTGTCCTTGTCACTGTCTGCCAGTCAGCGACCGGTTCCGCAGCCGTTGCCCTCTTCTGAGAGGATTCCGGGGTGGTTCCAGTCGCCTCCCGTTTCCGTTTCGTCCGCGGAGTGTTTTGTGTCCGTTGTTCAGTCTCAACGTCCGTCTCCGTCGTCTCGTTGTCCGTCTTGTGGTCCTTCGGGGCTGCTTTAGCGCGCCTGTTAAGCGCAACGTCGGCAGCCTCGAGAATAGTCTTGATGCCCAGTTTGACGGACATACTCATGTTTTTTTGGATGGCCGCTGCCTCGGCCATCCTTGTCGCCGTACTGTGAATCAGTAACAATACGTCCGTCAGGTCCATATCGTCCGTGATTCGTGTCTTTGTGCCGATCGTGGATACAGCGGAGGCGCAACTCGCTCCGCTGCCCGTGCTCGACACGCTGTCCGTCCTGTCTCGTCGTTGGAGTCCCAGTGTCGTCCTGTCCGCTGTTCCAGTTTTCGTGTCCGCTGTCTTTGTTGCCGTCTTTGTCACCTGGTCTTTGCACAATTTGCGGCTCTCAGAATCCATACCGCTGCCATGAGCCACCGGGGCTTTCACCCGATCGGAACCCAGGGTGGATTTCCCCTGTGCTGGGGCTACCACCTGAGGTATATCGTTGTTTACCTTGTGCATCTCCATAGAGTTCCTAAGTGCTACGGGTCTCTCGGGGGCGCGACTCCCCGTACCACGCCGGAACATAGCACGGCCCCTGAGGTCGCCTCGGGGGCCTTCCGTCGGACTTGTGCCGACTTCCGTCCCCTCCGACTTACTAGAAAACCCCGGGGTCGTCACTTCCCGAGCGGACCAGGTTTTTACGCCCAATCCGCCTCCTGAGGCCGCCTCGGGGGCCATCCATTGGGCCTGTGCCAACTTCAGTCCCCCTTGACTTACTCGATGTACGCGGGGTCGTCACGTCCCGAACGAGGGATTTAACCCCCCCGCCACCTGCGGTATTGATATAATTATTAATGCCCCAATTCATAAAGTTAATAAAACTAAACCAAAAGATAAATTATCACACCCCAAAAAAATATTTATACCCTCAAATTCAAATCTATGATTTCCAGAAAATATAAAAAGAAATCTTAAAAAAAATAAATCAAACTGAAAAAATCAAAAATTATTTTTAGAAACTATAATGAAAAACAATAAATAAAAATAAAACTTTATCATTAAAAAATATTTAAAACTTGAAAATAATCATTACCATGTAAACGAATTATATAAATCAAAATAGATAAACCCAGAACTCCTTCACAAACTCTAAAAATTAAAAAAATTATAATAAAATACATCTCTAATATATATATATTTAAAAATAAAATTAATATTAAATATAACATTAAAATAATAAATTCAATTCTTAATAAAACTATCAATAAATGAAACCGATTCAATCTCAAACTTAAAAATCTAATTAAAAATATAAAATAAACTAAATAATAAAAATCTATTAAAATAATAAATTATTTATATATATATATGTCGGGGTGAAGCCTCGGAAAGGCGGAGAGGATGTAGGATTTCCAATTTGTAGATTGTCCATTATAGAAAGCGCGATGATCTCAACACGTCCGGTCAATTCGCTTGCTTTTCCGTGACTGTCGATTTCATCCAAGCGTTGTTATAAACAATTCATTTGTTTGTTCTATATTCAAAGCATGTTGAATAACGCTTGACGCTTGATACGGCGGACTCATTCAAAGTTCAAGTTTCCAATTCACTTGATGATGCATCCTCTTTATTCTTCTCCGACACGGCCATCCTGACAAATCACATGTCCCCATGTGAAGTGATCTGCAAGAAATTCAATTCTCCAGCAGTAAAAGTTCGTTTTAAATGAATTCAATCTTACTTTAATCATTTATATTGAACAGAAAACTTAAATTTCAGTTCCAATCCCACATTTATTGACAAAGCAATTAATTTCGATACATATGGATAATTTTAAAGACTAAATACATTTTTTACATTTCGTTCACTTCCCTTGAGTGACCAACATTTCTATCACTTCCCTTGAGTGACAAATGTTCTTGACCACTTCCCTTGAGTGACCAACATTTCTATCACTTCCCTTGAGTGACAAATGTTCTTGACCACTTCCCTTGAGTGGTCAATGTCTAATCACTTCCCTTGAGTGATTTTTCTGACACAACTGTTACATGAAGCTGCCCACCGCACACTCTCGGTTTCATTGAAGAAATTCCGATTTCGACCGAGCTACGGCTACAAACTTTCAAGTAAACAATTTTTCCAAAAGTAATCATGTATTTAGTTTACACTTCAAATATTTACACACTTAAATATTTCATTATTCAAAATTTTCTTTACTCATTTCCAATTCTTCCAGAATGTTACCCTCTGGCATTTTTCGCATCCGGTCATGTGCGTATTTAAATGTACGATTGGAATTCAAAGCTTTCAAAAGATATCTGTTGCCCTCTAACACTTCAATAATTTTATACGGGCCTTTGTATTTTGCATCTAATTTTGTTTGATTTCTCTCTTCATTCTTTAAAAGAACAAATTCGTTTAAAGAAAATTTGATTACTTTTGCCTTTGTTCGGTCAAACCTTTCCTTCTCATATTCTGCATTTTTGTTAATATTCTCGATTGCAAGTGTTCTAATTTCAGATAAGTCCTCCACATACTCCTCCTCAGAAACAAACATGAGCTCAAGAGGTCTGGCGACTTTTCCTATCATTAATTCGAGAGGACTAGATTTTGTGACTCGGTTGATCGTGCAATTTAGTGCTAATTGTACATCAGGCAATGTATCCTGCCAAGACCGGTCGCCGGTTATTTCTACGGTAGTTAGCATGTTCTTTAGAGTGCTCATTACTCGCTCCACCTGACCATTTGCGCGCGAGCTTCCTGTTGCAATCAAGTGCAACTTAATATTGTGAGCCAAACAAAATTCTCGAAAATCACTATTCGCGAAACAACGACCCTGGTCCGCAATTACGCGAGTGGGAGAGCCAAATAGAGAAATACCAGATTTCAATGCTTTAATGCTATTGCTAGTATCAATATGCAATGTATGACGAAGAAGAACAAATTTGGTGAAAGAATCAATTAAAACGAAAACGTACTCTTTCTTATCATTTTTACCACTTAATTTGCCAGTAGCGTCGATGTGAATGGTATTCCAAGGAATTGCGACTTTAGGAATGGGATGCAATTCAGCCTGAATTTTTCCCGAATTTGTTTTGGAAATTTCACATGTCAAACAATTTTCAACGAATTTTCGAACATATCTTGACATTCCGTCAAACCAGAATGAATCATAAATTTTCTCAAGGGTCTTTTCCCATCCTAAATGTACCAATGCTTCATGGGTAGCGTTAATAACTGACCATCTGTACGCTCGTGGCAAAATAGGTAGAGATCGCGTTTTCCCGTGTCTTTGTATTTTACGAAAAAGAATTCCAGAGCGTGATTCGTGAGTTTTTGCTAATTCGTCATTCAACTTTTCTTCAGTTAAATTTTTAATTAATTTTGAAATTTCTTCATCACGTTGCTGTTCAGCAAAAAGCCATGTATTTGAGAGATTAGTTAAATTGACCTCTTTGTGCTCGGGTTTATTATAATTTTCTTTTATTGAATCTGGTAACGGATTTCTCGAAAAGAAGTCCGCATGACTCATTTTCTTTCCATTTCGGTATACTATATCGAAATCGAAAGCTTGAAGAAAAGCCCACCATCTATATGGTGCATTTCGAAGCCCGAATGGCATGGACAGATATTCATACTGTCCATTGTGAGTAATGAAAGCTGTATATTCGATTGAATTTTCATGGATAGGGATCTGATGGAATCCAGATGCCATATCTAAGCTAGAAAAGTATTTCGCCCCATGTAACCTATTTACTTGGTCAGAAATTAGTGGCAATGGGAATCTGTCAGGTACAGTATTATCGTTTAGTTCTCGATAATCTACACACATTCTGTCTGACCCGTCCTTTTTCTTCACGAGAAGGATAGGGCTAGCGAATGGAGATGAGCTTGGGCGAATTACGTTTGCAGCAAGTAACTCTTTGATTTTATTTTGAACTATTTTTTGTTCATCGTGGCTCAATCTATATGGACGTCTATATACCGTCTTATTTGGATCTTTCAGGCGAATTTGCATCGGGTCCGTTTTAGCAGGTTGCTTTGGTGTACCGGTTATAAAATGCTCTCTAAATTCTTGCAAAATTGAGAGCAACCGTTCTTTTGACTCAAAAGAAATGTCAGTCTCAATTTTGTCAAAATTTACTTCGATTGATTCTCCAATTTTGCAAGCATCGACACGGATTTCACGCATTAATTTCAATTCGTTAGAAGATACAAGCACAGTCAAACCCTGACTCAAAATTTCACGACCAATCGAAATATCACTCCTCAAATAATGACTTGGCAGAACATGAAGAAGAATTTCTAGGGCAATGTCGTCAATGTTTACTTTGGTAAGAATTTGCAAAGTACTATGGACACTTGTTTGTCCAATTCCAGTCATAGTGACGATATTATCAAGTCTTTTCCCGGAGAACCTTGACGACACTGATTCTTTTATTAAAGAACATTCGGCTCCAGAATCAAAATTAAATGAAAACTGCTCACCTGCATGCCTCAAAATGCCAGAAGGCGAATTCACTTCACAAATATCCACTCGTCGTTCGATATTGGATCCGTTGAAGCGTCCTGACGATGGCTTCTTATTCATTCCAGGACATTGCGAAGAATAATGCCCAGGTTCCTTGCACTTGAAACAGGTTATAGGCTTCCTCGTGTCACTGCTTGTAGATGCATCTCTCTGCCACACATTTGATGCTGCATTTTTCTCTTTTCTTTGATAGCACACAGACGATTTATGCCCGATCTTTCCACAGGTGAAACATTTCAGAAGGCTGGTAGACGATTTTTCTTTAAATCTTTTTGCTTCGCTGTGACGTTGTTCAGTGTAAAGTTCCAAGTTTTTCCTCTTCAAGTAATATACCGCCTTCAATTCTTTTTGTAATTTATTCCGTGTCTCAATTTCTTCCGTGAAAGCAAGGCGTTGAAGTCGTGGTTCAAATTGAGAAATGTGACTGAGGACGAAGGACACAGCAATCTGTTCCATAGAGAGATTCTTCCATCGGTTCATCAACGAGGTTATCACAGTGGCTGAATAAGCGGCAATACATTCTCCTTCCTTTGGCCTTCCTTGATTGATATTCATTAAGAAAGCAGCGAGGGTTTCCGGACATTCAAATCGTAGAGAAAATATTTCTTTAAATTCATTCCAATTTATTCCGGCAAATACGTTTTGGGTCAGCCAGAATAATGCCTCTCCTTTCATCGCACGGCTCAAAGCGTTCATGAGCGACGCTCCTTCTAACGGATACTCCGACATACACATGTCTGCCGTACGAATCCAAGCTCGAGTATCGCTCACTTTTTCTGGGTCAAAGCCAGGTAACTTGATTTTCGTCTGAGAAGGTTTCTTCATTGCCTCAATAATCTGCATGAAATTATTTTGCTGCTGTTGCAAAAGCATTTACCATTTTGCGTCGTCACGTCTCTCTTCTCGGTGAGAAGCAGATTCTGATCGGCGAGAAGCAGATTCTGGTCGGTGAGAAGCAGATTCTGATCGGCGAGAAGCAGATTCTGGTCGGTGAGAAGCAGATTCTGATCCCACTTCTGATGTCGGGGTGAAGCCTCGGAAAGGCGGAGAGGATGTAGGATTTCCAATTTGTGGATTGTCCATTATAGAAAGCGCGATGATCTCAACACGTCCGGTCAATTCGCTTGCTTTTCCGTGACTGTCGATTTCATCCAAGCGTTGTTATAAACAATTCATTTGTTTGTTCTATATTCAAAGCATGTTGAATAACGCTTGACGCTTGATACGGCGGACTCATTCAAAGTTCAAGTTTCCAATTCACTTGATGATGCATCCTCTTTATTCTTCTCCGACATATATATGTATAATTTCAAAAAAAAGAAAAAATTTCCTATCATTAATCTCTAAAATTAATATTTTGATAAACTATTTTTTGAAATTTTAATATTAAATATAAGTCTTAATAGTTTATTTAAAATATTGATTTTGTAAATCAAAGAAAAATATTTTTTTTAAAACTAATTAATATAAATTTATTTTAATTAATTAATTATAAAAATTTTCATACTACTTATATTAATTAATACTATAATAATATATTTAACAAAAACCCCATTTACAATAGGATTAATTTTACAATAGAATGATATTTTTTATTTGCATATGCAATCCTACGATCTATCCCTAATAAATTAGGGGGAGTAATTCTTCTTCTAATGTCGATTTTAGTATTATTAATTATACCTTTTTATAAAATAATAAATTTTAAACGATTAAATTTTTACCCATTTAGACAATTTCTATTTTGAATATTTATTAGAATTGTATTGATACTAACATGAATTGGAATAAGACCTGTAGAAAATCCATTTATTATTGTTGGACAAATTTTAACATTAGTATACTTCTTTTATTTTTTAATTTGTCCTATACTAACAAAAATATGAGACATTTTAATAAATTAAATTAAACCAACAAATCAATGAACTTGAATAAGTTTATGTCTTGAAAACATAATATAAAAGTTTTAAATCTTTTATTGATTTAAACTTGAATAATTAAATTTTTAATATATTTTATAATGAAAAACAATAAAATATAAATTTTAAACCTATAAATAAAATTAAATAATTTGATGAAACAGGTAAAATTTTTTTTTAAGCTATTATCATTAATTTATCATAACGTAAACGAGGTAAAGTTCCTCGAATCAAAATAAATAATAATCTAATAAAAATCATTATTAAATAAAAAATTAAACCATATAAATCACCCCCTAAAAACATCAAAACAAATAATATACTTATAAATAAAATTCTTGAATATTCAGGTAAAAAAATTAATGAAAATCCTACACCTCTATACTCAATATTAAACCCAGAAACCAATTCAGACTCCCCCTCAGAAAAATCAAAAGGTGTTCGATTTGTTTCAGCTAAACAAATAATAAATCAAACTAAATTTAAAGGAAAAGTTGAAAAAATAAATCAAATAAATTCCTGGTATAAACCAAATAAATTTATTGAATAACCTTCAATTAAAAATAAAATTGATAAAATCACTATAACTAAACTAACTTCATAAGAAATTGTTTGAGCAACAGTACGTAATAAGTAGTGTATATATGAGAGTTCTAATCCAAAGATGGCGGCGCTCCCTCCTAGTTCCCCCCTAGCTCCCCCCTAGCCCCCCCCCCCCCCCCCCCGTGGCTCACGGCGCACCCCCCCCCTGGTCATTTTCGGCGGCTATTTCCATAGGATTTGACACACACACGCACACACACACACACACACGCGCACACACACACACACACACACACGCACGCACGCAAAATAATTCCTGTCGAGACTTGTTTGGCGCCGGAAAGCCGCACATAAATCAGATAGGGTAAAAACTTGCTAGATCTATTGAAAAAATTCCAGGAAATTGCTCTTTGAGATAGTGCCGACAATGCACTTAAACCAATCTGGGATAGTGGGGGAGTGGTCCCCATAAAAATTCCTCGCACAATATACGTGTCGAGACTTGTCCAATGGAAAAATTGTAGTGGGGGTGGGTGGTATATAAAGCGTACGTCTATCGTGATCGTCACTCTGTTCTCATCGTATTCTCATTGTGAACTGTTCTCGCTCGTGAAATAACCTCGAAACGCGATGGATCTAGCAAAAGTTAACCACGTCAGCCGCCTGGAGAATCTGCCAACCAAGAAGATGTCGGAACTCGAAATTGGGGGAGTGTATGACGTCATCGGGTTACGACTGGTCGAAACAAAATTCGGGGTACGTGTTCTGGCGACAATCGATGGAGAATACAACGTCTTCTTACCACCGAGAATCGCAAGAGTTCTACAAGAAGATTCCAGTCAGCTGACTGAAATGTGTAGCATGGCCGGGGAAAATCGTCTGCAAATGAAATACCTTGGTGGAGAATTCAACAAGTTCGAATTTTCATGCAGTTATGCGCCTTGAATGAACTATGCGATCCCCCTCTACTTCCACAAAATTCATCCACGAGGGGGTAGAAGCGGGTGTGCTGGAGATGGAATAGTCAGTCTTCCACATACAATCCATCAGTATATAATCGAGCGCAACATTTCCACTCCTCAACATGGCGATGATCCTAGACGTGCAATGTTTTATCGGTCATAACATGAAGTTTGTACCCAAGGAAGTCGCAGTCGTGAATGTAAACGGGTCGGGTCTGGATTACATCATTTTCAAGCCGCCCTATGATTTGGCAAGCCTACCACTTGAATGTAGAGCTACCAATGTATGGTTGACGCGCAATCACCATGGAATATCATGGAACGCAGGCAACAAATCTCACGAGGATGTGACGAAGATTGTGAGAAAAATGGTTGAAAATGCGTGTTACGTATACGTCAAAGGGGCGGAGAAGAAAGCATGGCTGACGGAGATCGTCGATGGTACAACGAGGGTTATTAATATGGAAGATTTGCATATCATACCCCCTGCACTGGAAAAATTGAGGTATATGGAAGCGGCATCGTGGCACGACGCGAACCATGGATACTCTCCAGCGAATAACCTCCAGCAAGCAGCAGCGCCAGGCTCAATTTGGTATGATGACAACTCTGAATACATCCCGGCATACAATTGCGCCTTTGAAAATGTGCAGCGACTAAGGAGTTGGCATTCGAAGGAGTGTACCAGCTCCCTCGAGAAATCCTTCCGTCTGTACAAAGAATTGGACGGTTTAAGGGGAATGATGTCCGAGGATATAGCTTTTTTACCAAAAGAATTTATCTGCACGTTCGCATCAAACTCCATCAATGATGCGTGGGATAAACTACCAGAGAATATGAAAATGGACCACGCGGTCGCAAGGTTCCGCAGATGTAGCATACATTACACACCAGGACCCGATGGCGATATCGTGGATGGACCGAATCCTCTAATTAAAGACTGTTTAGCTTGCAATCGCGTGTATAGACAATATGGACAATATTTACCAAAATAACAATAGAATTTATTACGATATATACAATTATATTCGCGTTTATATGTAGAATATTTGATAGAATTAATCTCAATTATATCATAGCTTATACATGGAATTAAAAAAATGTACTATTCAATAAAATTATAATCTAGAAATAGGATACATTACAAATATATATCTTTATAACTTTTACCCATTCTCGTCATACAAAATGTAAATGTTATGAATTTTTACTGGTGAAAAATATATAATCAATAATTATGAATTTAGCGTGGTTTATTCCTCGAAATAATCCATAAAATCATTATCGCTATCCTGTTCGTTAACATTATCATCATCATCGCTATTTTCGACATCTATAATTATTACGATAGTTTCATTCGCCCATTTTTCTACAATTATTTGCATACATATATCACCGTAATTTATATAATATTGGCTGTTTGGTCTCACTCGAGCAGCTCGCGCATCCTCAACGAGATCCCGAAGCTCCTCCAACGAGAACTCGCGTGTTGCTTCGGAAAAGCCTATAATTATCTCTTCCTCAGCCTCCTCATCCTCGCCCCAATCAATGCTCGACCACTCGTCGTTATCATCACTCGAATGAGATGACATTTTTTTTCTTTCCAAAATTGATTCGCGATGAAAAATCTGTAAAAAGAGCTGTTAAGAATATTTGAAAACCACTAAATGCTACATATACTATACATGAGTATAGGCCCAGCGAGGGCGCTGTAGCTTAGCCTTAGCTACAGCACTATACCAGTTAGTCTGCGTCGAGCTGCGCTTACGCTCGCACGTCCAAGCTCGCGGTCCGTTCGGAGCACACGCATGTCTCCTCAATTCTGTAACTCACTCTCTAATACAATAAAGCTTCCTATATACAAATAACCGCAGTCCAGTTTATTATCAAGAGCAAGCCGAAATAGAAGCTTATATGTCGGCGATCGTGGTGGTGAATGGGGTGTGGAGTCTGATGGCCCCCTTTTCTGTCCGTTCATATTTTTTCGATATGATTCTAAAATTTTTCCAGAATTTTTATGGATACGATGATAGGGAATACAGAAAAGTTAAAACAAATCGAAAAAAACTTTTGTTAACATACTAATCAAATGCGATAATCATTACGGAATTCAAATCAACATTCACAGTATCGTAAGAGGATTGGCGTAGCACCATATACATATATATGTGTATTCTATAAAGTACTCACAAAAATATAAACTCGTTGAAGTCTTGAGATTTTTCCAATGAACACCGATTTTTTTTTCTTTCTCACAGCTCACTTTATCAAAAACGTCTGTTTTGACACGAAGGATTTTTCAAAATTACCAGAGAAGTTTTCAAACCACTGTTCGAATAAATACTAAAGGACTCGCACCCGCCCCCCACCGAGCAAAACCCAGCCGGCCAATCATTCGTAGAGCACGCATCACGTGACATAGAGACGAAAGAGTGACGCGGGGGAGGCAGTATAAGCTAGGAGAAAATTTTCTTAAGAGCTCGCCAGCTTTCCATTGCATACCCCACGCTGATATGGTTGGGGATGTGCAGGCTCGGACTTGCTCGCTATCAAGAGTCGTAAAACCCCAAAACTGCATGTGCACATACCATCCGGTGAAGAGCGGGCAAGATAAGATTTTTCTGACACCAAACACTGTTCGCCACTCGCTTTTCGTTGACCGATTTTTCCCACCACATGGCTCACGCTGCTTAACGACTCATAAAACCCAAAAATTTAGGGATGGTGGGAGGGGGACTGCGGACCCCGTCGCCTCTGACGTCATTTTTTACATGAATTTCATCTTCTCTGCAGAGTCGGGAGGGTGATGAAGAGCGGGCAAGATAAGATTTTTCTGACACCAAACACTGTTCGCCACTCGCTTTTCGTTGACCGATTTTTCCCACCACATGGCTCACGCTGCTTAACGACTCATAGTACCCAAAAATTTAGGGATGGTGGGAGGTGGACTGCGACCCCGTCGCCTCTGACGTCATTTTTTACATGAATTTCATCATCTCTGTAGAGCCGGGAGAGCAATAAAACCCAAAAATTTAGGGATGGCGGGTCGGATAAAGGGTGGGCCCAGTCGTCTCTGACGTCATTTTTCCCTCCGAGATGCGCAGAACGCAGTGCGCACCGCATCTCTGACGTCATTTTACCCTCCGATATGCGCAGAACGCAGTGCGCACCGCATCTCTGACGTCATTTTACTCTCCGATATGCGCAGAACGCAGTGCGCACCGCATCTCTGACGTCATTTTACCCTCCGATATGCGCAGAACGCAGTGCGCACAGTTCCCAAATTCTTGCGATCTATCGGTCTACATACATATAAGCTCAACGCATCCGATGCAGACTCGTCAGTCTTACACGATACGTGCAAGTCAAAAAAGTTATACAAAGTTCAGCTTACATCAACGTCAAAGTCATGGCAGTCGGAGCGTATATGGGACTTGCGGAGCAGATGGAGGGGACGTGCAATTTGCTGAGAGAGCAACCACCCGGAGAAGATAATGACGCCGTCATCAATTATTGGACTGATATTGGAATTGCGAATATCCAAGTTCTGCGCGATATTTCCATGCAACGTGGAACAACCGTTGGTGCGAAAATACGGATCCAACATACGATCGCACTCCTGCAATCTTGGGTGACGAAGATCAAGCAGTTGCAGCAGCGCACAGTGGTGACGGGTGGAAACATCGGTACTCCTGTGGGTGTACAATGGGACGACGTGGATAGCGCTTTTGCCAGCCGAATCAGAACGGGGGTTGTCACAAATCTCCGTCATGAAAATTTGGACGCCTTTCTGGACGATGTGCAGCGCGTCGTCACCGAGAAGTTGGAGCTGATACTGCGCGAGGAGGGAAATGTGAAGGTTAACCTCATATTATCGTGCAAATTCGAAAATGCCAAGCACGAAGAGATCTCCGCCGAAGTCAAGAGTTTCAACACCTCCAACGTGACGATTCTTCTCCCATCGAGCGATATAAATGGTTGGTTTATACGTGCACGGGGTGATCTGCAGTCGAAGGTGGAAGATTTCGAGCAACGCGATTCCGGCTGGAGTATGATTGAGATCCTTAACATCGCTGTAAATATCAATCGCTACCAGCCTCTCGCCGCGGGGGCTTCAACATTCGTCGAGCTGCCCCAAGGCATTCAACGGAAGAGAGCGGTGGTGAACGTGAGGAACAAGGACGAAAGATGCCTTCTCTGGTCCGTCACAGCAGCCCTCCACCCGGTCAACACCCACACCGATAGGACTAGCCGTTATCATCGATATATTTCCGAGTTGGACTGTACAGGTATCAAATTCCCTGCTACTCTACATGATGTGAAAAAGCTTGAGAGATTGAATAATTTGCGCATCAATGTATATGGAATACAATCTCAAACTTTTTCGCATCATGCAAAATCAAATAAAAGCGTCATCGTGCCAATTTATTTGAGTAAAAATTTGCATAGCGTAAACACTGACACGATCCATCTTCTAATGGTTGGAAGTAATCCGGAAGACGATATGACTGGCGAGTTTGCACCGAGATTCCATTTTGCTTGGATTAAAGATCTTTCCCGACTAGTGAGCAAACAATTGTCTGATCATAATGGCCAGCTGTTGTTATGTGACAATTGTTGGTGCCACTTTAGCGTGAAACATGCCTACGACAATCATCGACAAGCTGATGAATGAGAATTCTCGACCTCGTATGTAATATATTATAGATTCTTGGTGATCGGTCAATTAAGAAAACGTATTTTTAGTCAACGTTTCGACCCGGATATGGGCCCTCCTCAGAACGATTTATTTTAAAAAACTGTCAAAAATAACAAAAAAAGAATTTTATAGTATAAATTATGGTACTAGAAGTAATCGGACCTAAATATTGTAGATGTAATACTCTTAGAGCTATTAAATATTGTTGATAGTAAGACCTTATGATTAATTGAGATAAGGATGTTTTTTGGTGTTATTTACCTTTTGAATTAAGTAAGTGTAATAAGATGTAGTCGAATTCACAATTACAATTGGTGGAAACAGTGTTCTTTTGAGTGACGGTAGACAATGTCAATCTTCAAGTTATTTTATATGTGGGAGTTAAAAGTTGGTAGTCATTAATTAAAAAGATTAAAGAACTATGTTTCTTCACAGTCAGTATGTCATAGTGTTAAAAGGTTATTAAAGAAGGTCGTTTTAGCAATGAAATTAATTCACAGGTGTCAATTAAGTGGAGGTAGGCTCTTTATAATTAAGTTCTACATGTCTAACGAAAGATTGTTGGTTGAACCAATTGGATCAACAGGTGAATAACGACTGATGGGAGAAAACAATATAATCCAGAGTGAAGGTGAACCTATTATAAACAATTATACAAAAAACAATAAATATTTTGTAAGAAAAGTTATGTAGAAAGGACTGTAAATGGAGACGAAATAATTTTTTTTAAAAAAATAAAAATAGTTAAGGTTAAACAATATTTGTTGTGTGGGCAGAGATTAGAGGTTTGTAAATATTGCTTAAATGTTCAACGTCTTGTCTGAGATTAACGGAATTGGTATGACCTACAATGTTGCACATTTCTAATAACAGTCTTCTATAGTAATTGTTTTCTTCACAAAGGATGTTTGTGTTGTCGTAATTAAATGTGTGTTGTTTATCGATACTATGTTTCGTTAGAGCTGTGTGCCGTTCTTCAATCTCATGTATGTTGCGTTGGTGTTCCCTAATTCTAGTATTGAGATGTCGACCCGTTTGACCTATGTAGACTTGATTGCAGTCATTGCATGGTATTTTATACACGACATTAGATCGTTTGCCTATGGGGATCTTGTCTTTGCCTGTATCAAAAACTAGTTGTAGGTCTTTTGAATTTTTTCCAACAAACTTTACATTATATTTAGCGAATAAACGATTAAGTGACTCAAATAGGCCAGCTACATATGGAATGGGGATATATGTAGTAGCAGGTCTATTGTTATCTTCAACGGAAGCAGAGTCAATATTATGGTCAAGTATGTTGTTGATGTAGGAGCGTCTCTTATTAATTTGTTGTTGTAATAGGCCATGAGGGTAATCATTCGATCTTAGTACATTGTATATGAGCGCCAGGTTTTTTTCCTGGAACTCTGTACTAGCTAGTTTGATAGCTCTGTCAACAAGGTTACAGATGGTGCCTATTTTGAAGGACAAAGGATGGTGAGAGTTAAAATTCAAGTATCTTTGTGACCATGTTTTTTTGTGAAACCAATCTGTCTTAATATTATTATTGCTGTGTATCAACAATACGTCTAAGAAACTGATGGCATTATTTTCTTCTGTTTCGATGGTAAATTGTATTCTAGGATGGTACCCGTTAAAAATATTAAGAATGTGATGTATTTTTTCATTTCGAACAGCGGTAAGAATATCATCCACGTATCGAAAGTAGAACGGTAAATTAAAACCTAGATCGTTTATGCAAGAAGTTTCCAGGTCTTCCATGACGAGATCTGACAGGATTGGGGAAATAGGAGATCCCATAGGCAAACCAAATTGTTGTGCATAAGTCTCGTTATTAAATTTAAAAATTGCGGAGTCAAAACATATTATTAAGGCTTTTTCAAGTTCACTAAGGGGAATTGGGATCTTATTTTCTAAAGAATCCCAACGGTTGTTTATTGCACGCAAAGCGAGATCTGTAGGAACATTAGTAAACAGTGAAATTACATCTAAAGATATTAACGTGTAATTGTCCGGGATAATCAATGTCTTAATTTTATCAATTAATAAAAAACTATCCTTAACTCTCGAGATGGGAGGTTTGATATTGGTGGTGAGCCATGAATTGATAGTTTTGGCTAAGGTATAGGTCGGGCTATTAACAAATGAGACTATTATTCTTAAAGGGACATCCTCTTTGTGAATTTTTGGAAGCCCATATGCGCGTGGAGGGACACTATTGTACGTAGAAATGTTTCGATGTAGATTTTTAGTTATAAATTTAGAGGTAAACCAATTAAAAGAGAGCTTATTCACCCTATTTTGTAAGGAGTTACACAAATCATATCTAGTAATTCTATACGTAGTGGTGTCAGAAAGCTGCTGTCTCATTTTTTCATTATACGTGTCTCTGTACATAGCAACCGACGTATTACCTTTGTCAGCTTTTAGAATCATGATTTCAGGGTTATTTTTTTTAAAAATCATGGTCTCACGGATTTTTTGATCAGTGACAAAATTATTGGTGTTGTTTTTGGGGTACTTTGGGAAAACAAGTACACGGTTGGTGAAATCGGATCTAGCTTGATTTCTTGACTCATTTGAAAAACTCGTAATTTTTTCTTCAAAATTGGAAATAAGGTTGAAGACTGGAAGATCACGTTTGTTATATGTGCGACCGAATTTGTGACCTAATTGTACTATTTCGGTAACATTTTCTGGAATAGGAGTATCAGTTAGATTAATTAACCAATTTTTTTTGGTAGTTTTTCCAATTGAATAAGAGTTTTTTTGTTCGTTCAAAGATTTTTTATGAGCAAGTAAGTTAGTGAATTTGTTAATATTCCTGTTCTTTATAGCAATAAATTTATTGATTAAAATTATTCTTGGATATGAAGGTCACAAATCAAAACACTTTTCTCGTGTTAACGTTTCGGCCCTGGTGGGGGCCCTCCTCAGAACATTTTTATTTAAATATCTGTCACGAACAAAATAAAATAAAATAATATACAAATAGGTTTGACACAATAAGACATATTGATGTAAATAATATGCAAAGGTGTTGAAGCAGTATAAAAGA